>NC_041389.1:253221098-253237805 GCF_002162155.2 Triticum dicoccoides
GCGGCGGGCGGTGGCGAGGCGGCGGCGGCGCTCGCCGGCGACGGGGCCGGGGGCCGAGGCGCGGGCGTCGGGGCGCGGCCTGGTTCGGGCCCGGCGGGGACCCGGATCTGGGTCCCGGCGGGCCTGCGCGGTGGAGGACGGCGGCGGCGACACGTGTCGGCGAACGGTTGGCTACGGGAGGCGGCGGACATGTCCGTCGGCGGCGGGGGAAATGTCCGGCGGCGCGAGAGGAAGAAGGCTAGGGTTTCATCCGCGAATTTCGGGAGAGGTGGCCTATATATAGGTAGAGGAAGCTAGGAGACTCCAAATGAGGTGCGGTTTTCGCCCACACGATCGTGATCGAACGACCGATTGCAACATTACATAATAGATGCATCCTCGCTCTCAATAATGAGATGAATAATAGATGTCCACTTATTGATGTCATGAGATGAAATGCATGGCATGTCAATGTGGTGTTTCGTCAATATGCAACTCGTTGCATATTGAGCTCCACTTAACTTGTAGTATCGTTTGTTGCCCTTTGCCATGCCATGCCTATTTAAACCGGACATGCATCATACTTGATTGTGCATCATGCCATGTTTATGTGATGTTTGTTTACCATGTTGTTTGCTTCTTTCCGGTTGTGCTTCTTCTCGATAGTTCATGTTTCGTGGCGATCGTGAGGATTCGTTCGTCTAGCTTTGTTCGACTTCGCCCGTTCGTCTTCTTCATGGAATCGTTCTTCTTCCTTGCGAGATTTCAGGCAAGATGACCGTCACCTTGGATCTCATTACTATCATTGCTATGCTAGTTGCTTCATTCTATCGCTATGCTGCGCTACCTATCTTTTGTTCTTCAAGCCTCCCAAATTGCCATGTCAGCCTCTAACCTTTTCACCCTTCCTAGCAAACCGTTGTTTGGCTATGTTACCGCTTTTGCTCAGCCCCCTCTTATAGCGTTGCTAGTTGCAGGTGAAGATGAAGATTGCTCCATGTTGGAACATGTTTATGTTGGGATATCACAATATCTGTTATTTAATTAATGCATCTATATACTTGATAAAGGGTGGAAGGCTCGGCCTTATGCCTGGTGTTTTGTTCCACTCTTGCTGCCCTAGTTTCCGTCATACCGGTGTTATGTTCCCGGATTTTGCGTTCCTTACGCGGTTGGGTGATTTATGGGACCCCCTTGACAGTTCGCTTTGAATAAAACTCCTCCAGCAAGGCCCAACCTTGGTTTTACCATTTGCCTCACCTAGCCCTTTTTTCCCTTGGGTTTCCGGAGCCCGAGGGTCATCTTTATTTTAGCCCCCCCCCCCCTGGGCCAGTGCTCCTTCGAGTGTTGGTCCGAAACGGGCAGACTGCGGGGCCACCTCGGGGCAACTCGAGGTCTGGTTTTACTCGTAGGCTGACCTATCTGGTGTGCCCTAAGAACGAGATATGTGCAGCTCCTATCGGGATTGTCGGCACATCAGGCGGCTTTGCTGGTCTTGTTTTACCATTGTCGAAATGTCTTGTAAACCGGGATTCCGAGACTGATCGGGTCTTCCTAGGAGAAGGAATATCCTTCGTTGATCGCGAGAGCTTATCATGGGCTAAGTTGGGACGCCCCTGCAGGGTATAAACTTTCGAAAGCCGTGCCCGCGGTTATGTGGCAGATGGAAATTTGTTAATGTCCGGTTGCAGATAACTTGACACCAGATCCGAATTAAAATGCATCAACCGCGTGTGTAGCCGTGATGGTCTCTTTTCGGCGGAGTCCGGAAAGTGAACACGCGCGGGAGCATGGATTATATTCTTTTCGACAGAGTCCGGAAAGTAAACACGCGCGGGAGCATGGATTACATTCTTTTGTGTAGTTATTGTGTGGTGGGGCATGCCCACTTATTGATCATGGAATACTAAAACTATACCAAGTTGACACTGTGAGAAGAAATCGCTATACATGCTCATCGTACAAAAGTTGCAAGAATCACATGGGAATGGGCGGACATGATATCGACCTTGCGTGGCTGCATGTCCACTCATGATTTATCGATTCATTATTGATTGTACTTTCACATCATATACTTTGTTATGGTAAAGGATTACATTTTTTTCTATAAACTTGGTCAAACTTTACGAAATTTGACCTTCAATCAAACCTAATATGCAAAGCAAATAAAAACGAAATATGCAGAATAAATAAAAACAAAAGGAGTACAATGTTACTAGCTAAGTTACTTGCCCTACATTTAGAAAAAAGATTACTCCCATTATGAATAGCCTAACACGTTTTAAGTGGGATGGGCACCGACCGCTCGGATCAAAACAATAACCACCACAGCCTCAAATCTCAGATAACGATATGACACAAGTAACCATCGACTAGTCTTTTTTGTCGACCTCCTCGATCTTGGGGCCAGAGCCGCCGGACGCAGCTGGGCTCTCACATAAGCAATTTCAAATAAAAAGTTAGCCTAACACGTTTTAAGTGGGATGTGCACCGTAACCACCACAGCCTCAAATCTCAGATAACGAAATGACATGATATAATAATTAGCAGATCATTGTCTTGTTTAGTCGACCTCCTCGATCTTGGGGCCAGAGCCGCCGGACGCAGCTGGGGTGTCATCGTCCATTGGCACCAGCACCCTGGTACATCTTACCGATGATGGGGTTGCACACGGCCTCCAGCATCTTCATCTTCTCCTCGAAGTCGTCAGCATTAGCGAGCTTGTTCGTGCACAGCCACTCGATGACATCATCAATTGCTTCAACGATCTTCTTCTTGTCATCCGCCTGCAGCTCAGAGGCTATCTTCTCGTCCTTGATGATGTGGCGCATGCTGTACGTGTAGTTCTCCAGGGCGATCTTGGGCTCCACCTTCTTCTTGTGCTCCTCATCCTCCGACTTGTACATCTCAGCCTCCTGTACCATCTTCTCGATCTCCTCCTTGCTCAACCTGCCCTTTTTGGTGATGGTGATCTTGTCCTTCTGCCCAGTGGCCTTGTCCTCGGCAGACACACTCAGGATACCATTGGCATCAATGTCAAAGCAGACCGTGATCTGGGGAACTCCCCTGGGTGCAGGAGGGATGCCCAACAACTTGAACTTGCCAAGAAGGTTGTTGTCCCGGGTCCTGGTCCTCTCACCCTCATACACCTGGATGTGCACACCAGGCTGGTCGTCCGAGTATGTGGAGAAGACCTGCTCCTTCTTGGTGGGGATGGTGGTGTTCCTTGGGATCAAGACTGTCATCACACCCCTGGCTGTCTCCAGACCAAGAGAAAGAGGAGTGACATCCAGCAGGTCCTGGACCTTCTCGTTCTCTTCTCCGCTCACGATGGCAGCCTGGACAGCAGCCCCATAGGCAACAGCCTCATCAGGGTTGATCCTCTTGCAGAGCTCCTTGCCATTGAAGAAGTCCTGGAGAAGCTGCTGCACTTTGGGAATCCTAGTGGAGCCACCAACGATCACAACATCATGCACGGTGCTCTTGTCCATCTTTGCATCCCTGATACACTTTGCCACAAGCTCCATACACTTCCTGAACAGATCCATGTTCATCTCCTCAAACCTGGCCCGGGTGATGGTGCAGTGGAAGTCAGTGCCCTCAAACAGCGAGTCAATCTCAATGGTGGTCTGCACAGTAGAGGAGAGAATCCTCTTTGCCCTCTCACAGGATGTCCTCAGTCTCCAAAGAGCTTTCGGGTTGGCATGTAAGTCCTTGTTCTTCCTCTTTAACTCCTGGACGAAGTGGTTGACCATCCTGTTGTCGAAGTCCTCGCCACCAAGATGTGTGTCACCCGCTGTGGCCTTAACCTCAAATATACCCTTATCAATGGTGAGAAGAGAGACATCAAAGGTACCACCTCCAAGGTCGAAGACGAGGACATTCTTCGCACCACCACTGGAGGCCTCCTTGTCAAGACTATAAGCAATGGCAGCAGCTGTTGGCTCATTGATGATACGAAGGACATTGATGCCAGCAATGACACCAGCATCCTTGGTAGCCTGCCTCTGTGAGTCATTGAAGTATGCAGGTACAGTGACAACAGCATTCTTCACAGTGCTGCCAAGGAAAGCTTCAGCAATCTCACGCACCTTGACGAGGACCATAGAAGATATCTCTTCCGCTGCAAACTGCTTCTCCGCACCTTTGTACCAGACATTAATCATGGGCTTGTCACCAGGCCCAGCAACAACCTTGAAGGACCACAGCTTAATATCACTCTGGACAGTAGAATCGCTAAATCTCCGGCCAATGAGACGCTTGGCATCTGCATAATACAGTTCAGGTCAGAAATTGCGTAAACACCAAACTGAAAAGTGAACACTAGCCATTATATGAAAAGAAGTTGAATCACGTGCTACTTAAACTGAGGCAAAGCAGACAACACATGACTTAGGCATCAGGATGCAAGTGGACAGGTCTGCAGAGCGTCTGCACCGTCCACAAGTGTTAATTGCACGAGTTCAGCTGCCCGCTATGCCCAGGGGACACCGGCAGGGACACACAGTCACTGCTTTGCTTATTAGAATAACTGTTGCTGGGCAACAAGCTGCCTGCTGCTATGCTCTACCTTACGTGGGAGTTCCAGCAACAGCAACAGCAACATATGAGTAGGCTTGCCACTGAATAATTTTGTTGGCAAACTTTTTAAAAGCTGAGCAGCAAACACATGTAAGAAAAGGCCAATATATAATACTGCATAGTTTGGACTGTATCGATTTTACAAGATGATATGATCAACACAGAACAAAAGAAAAGAAAAAACTGCAAGTGTCTGCCTCATATGTGAGTTCCTGAACAACAAAAGAGAAAACTGCAGATGCCTGAACAATATAGCACCATGATCAACATACACATCCAGATTTTACTATGAATAATCACTCTAAGCATAGAAGCTCAACCTCAAAGTAATATCATCTTCAACAATTACTCTAAACACAGATTGTAAAGGTCATCTTCAACAATTACTCTAAACACAGATTGTAAAGGCGAATAATTATTCTAAACATGGATTAATAGCCAAAAACACAAAATCATCTTCAACAATTCAGAATATGAAATGAGCCTTGAAGATTAAGAATCTCATGTGAGGTCCTCTTTTCTTGAAACCTCTTCTTCTCAGCTTCTTTGTTCTGCACATCGGTCTTCCTAATTAATTAAGCCATCAAAGTATCCGAAGAAAACAAATTAGCTTGATTGGGACCTGCTTGCTACTTGCAAATCATCAATGTAAAGAGACAAGAATACTTTAATTGTCACAGGAATTGGCAAATCTGTTTGGAACAACATCAAGTTATTATTAACCTGAGTTACTCTAGATAAAATGTTAATGAAAAGGGTTAGGTTAATTCACATCAACCAGAGAACCAACCAGATAAGTAAGAATGTTAATGTAGTAGTACCGCAGATCGACGAACAAGATTACTGCATCTGCATGCATGGATAACAAGATGATGGAGTCTCAGGGACTTGCTTATTTCATACTGAAACAAAAATTTCTCCTCTTCTCACATTCATTAACTTTAATTTCCTTTATGTTGCCACTTACACATTAAAAATGAAAGAGATTTGGTTTGGTCCTTTCACTAATACAAGCTAGTAGAATAGGGGCTTCCGTACCTATTAAGTTTAATCTCCTGCAGCTGCCACTTGCTATTTGACTAGACACAGTTTTCCTATCTCTAGGCTACCACAAAAACACATGGTTCCAGCAAGATAAAGAATGACTCTTAGTTGAAGAGAGAACCAGAATATGTATGTATATGATAAACTGGCAATGAAGTGAACACATTCATTCCAACAGTTAATTCAATGAGAATTAAGAGAGCAGTTGGTTTCTAGTAGTAGTAGCCACAGTTAGTTGCTGGTACCTCCTACGGGCATCACCAATGCAGGGCACCTGTTCAGGCGCTTGGGCAGTAGATTAAAAACAATTTTATGGATAAGCGCCTGGTTAGCGCCCCTACTTCCAATGGTTCTGACGTAGGTGTCTACTCTGGTCCAGGCCAATTTCCACGCAAAAAACCTGGAGCGCTCGGCGATACATCTGGCATCGACACAACCAGTTTTCCCTGGATCGAGTGGGAATCGGCCAAAACGGCCAGGATTCCAAACCTGGCGTCCGTTCTTAACGCCTGCGATATAGGTGCCCTACTAGTGCATAAATAAAAGTTTAACTAACAGGCAGCAATGTTAATCACTAATAACAGCAGCCCATTCATTCCAAGATTATCTGTGATAATACTTGGGAGCTGGAACTCAATCTTAGTCTCATATTCATCCATCAATTCTCAATGATTCCACTACTGACCAAGCAAAACAGATGCAGGGCCTGTTTGGTTTCCTCCCTGGGAAGGATGCCTGACAAATTCTAGTGCCTGAGTTGGGCCTGGTGGACTGCTGCTTTTGTGCCTGGTCAGGCAGCTTTTGGCAATATTGTTTGGTTGGTGACCACACCGGCTAGGTACTTACGTATGTCCAATCAAAAGAAAAAGTTCACTTACATATGTAACATCAAGCCAATGCTTGCTTTTATCTTCTCCCAGGCATGATTAGCAACGCCAGGCTGGTTCCAGGCGTCCCTCTCTAGTTGCCTGGACCAGGCTAATGGTGGTCTCGGGTTTCCATCACCTTTCCAGGCCAGGCTAGCGCCACATTTTTCAGGTCACGAACCAAACACGATACAGGCAGATTTCAGGGAGCGGTCAGGCCAGGCAAGTTTTCTCCAGGACATGAACCAAACAGGCCCGCAATCCTCACTGAATCACTACTTGGAAAGAAATGAGCACATCACAAGGAATCAGAAGGCAGTACCAAATCAAGATACTTCATCTTTAAAAGTGAGTTGTAAATCCCACAGCTAAATAGATCACTAAATCATAGTGGGAAAGAGAATCAGGCATGTTCCTTCACCTCCTTTCTCGCTGGATTCTTGTATTCCTCATCCTCCCACACCGGATTCCTCTTCCTCCTCCGCCGCCGGATTCTTGTGTCTGTCCACCGCAGCACTCGGCATCTTCCTCCACGGAGTGGCAACGAGCAGGGAGGAGGGGCGGCGCTGCCGGGGATAGGCAGCGCAAGCGGGGAGGAGCGAGATGCAGGGGCGATGGTGAGCGTGGAGCAGGGGCAGCAACATCGGCTTGGCCATGGCGAAAGCGGCGTGCCCCATCAGCTGCTAACGAACGGGACCTAGCAGGCTACACGTACCTAGCAGGCCAGGCAGGACAAGTCCACCAAACCCACTTAACTTTTGCGGCTGGTCCGCGAGGCCGTTAGCTGTTTTTTGCGGCGTGGACGAAGCAGACTCGCGGACATCCGCGTCCGCCTGCATCCTGACTTAGGCAGAAAACATGGTTTGAGTATTTAAATGGGCTGGACAGGCGGCAACTATAAAGGGGGTGTATCCAAAGGACCCTATCTAATAATAAACCCTCACGGACCCTATCTAATAATAAACCCTCACAGACCCTATTTAATAATAAACCCTCACGAGCAAAGTAATATAAGCAGGTATATGGTAACTAGAGGCATACCAATATAAAAAGACCCAAAGGAGCAGATCCAATTAATCTCGGCCATCAAACCATGTCAATCCAACGACCTAGATTGCTCCAACGGTGAGCTATCAACATGTTGAGCGTGCAATTGATAGCATACCAAATATCAACATCTATATTAATCTAATAATTAACAAGTAATTGATATCCTACCTAATATCAACATGCAGTTGATTTTCTCCCTAAATCAACGTGCATCGCACGTGCTCATTTACTAGTGATGTAAATTAATCATCACAGTGAACGCAGAAATGTGGTATGGTTATGATTTTATTACTTCTCCCATCAAGTCATATATGTCAAACATTGTTTGTAAAGTCCCAGAACATGCGGCGTCTGCCTCACCTTAGACAGGAGAGAAAAGCGTCCGCTTTATTAGGAATTATAAGGGCAACTCCAACACACGCACGCATTTGGTCCGCGCGCGTTCGTGTGAGTCAAAACGAACAAAAAGGTCGGCCCAACGCGCCGAAGCAAACCCAAATCTCGTCCGCTCGTTGTCCGTTTGGACGCCACCTAACCCACGCGGTCATAGTCAATGACGCCACTGTCCAGAGTACACTCTTTAGATGGCAAGCGAGGGGGACGGGCTCATCCACGCATTTGGTAAGCGTGTGTTCGTTTGACCCAGATGGACGAAAACGTCAGCCCAATGCACCAACACAAACCCAAATTTTGTCCACTAGCTGTCCATGTGGATGCCAGTGAACTACCCCACGCGGTTGTAGTCAATGCCGCTACCTAACTCAGGCCTGCATGGCAGCGGCTAGAAACGCCCAGAGTCCACTCTTTTTGAATGGTAAGCGTGCGGCGGGGAAGGGGAGGGGGGCTCCCGTCCACATGTAGCCACACTTGCTCCCTCGCCAGCGACACAAACCCTAGCCCTAGCCATGGCGGGCTTCTTTGGCAAAATAAAGGGCAAGGCCAAGCAGGACGAGGGCAGCTCGTCGGTACCGCATCCCGCTGTCGTGGCACGACATGAACTTCCCCCGTGGCTGGCACCTCGACGCCCATCGCATTCCGGTGCCGGCGCTACCACAGTCTGCGTGGGCGCACGTGGAGCTCCGCAAGCAGCATGCCCAGCTCACGCCAGCGCAGCGCCATGACCTAGTGTACACGAAGTGGTTCGCCGCGGGGCACGACGTGCACCGACGCGACGCTGTCCAGCTCAACACCAACTTTGCACCGCCACCCCCGGTGGTGGAGCAGGACCATGAGGCGAAGACGGTGTACCAGGCCCCACTCGAGGAGGCACTTGAGCACACCCTCAAAGAGTCCCAGCGCAAGGAGGACGCACACTGGTTTGGCATGGAGGAGGCGCTCCAGTTGTCAATGGCGGGGACCGTCTACCCTCCGCCACTGCCACCTCCACCAGTGGAGCCCAAGCCCAAAACTACACCGGCACCACATGTCGCCCTCGAGACGTACCAATGAGAGGGTGTGGTGCGGGTGTGGGTGAGTGCGCCGACTGTGTGGCTAGGCACGACGTCGAAGCAGGAGGCGACCTAGATCGCCCAGTGGAGGGCCGACGGCGAGCGACGCATGCAGCTGGAGCGGGAGGAGGAGCTAGCGGGAAGTGCAGCAGACGCCAAAGGAGGCGGCGCGTGCGGTGTACAAGCAAGACTTCCCCGCAGGCTGCACCGTCGCCGCCCTTCTTCAACCTCACCAGCTCCGACGGCGAGGACGACGCCTAGGGCTGCGAGTTGGGAGGCTAGGAGGCAGTTTTTTTTCAAGTTTTCATTGATGTTTAATTAAGTTTGAAGTGGACTTTCGCTGTCGTGGACTTAAATTTTAATGTTTAATTATGTTTTAAATTTAAACATTTCATGCACGTTTCAGTAACATTTTATGACCCAATGAAACATCCAGCAAGAAAGCCACTACAGCCAGATGATCCAAGATGGAAGTATGGATATTGGTGCAATCTTTGTGGCAAGATAACTATTGGAGGGATCAAGAGGCACAGGCATCTTGCTTGTAGCGGTGGAGATGTGATTGACTGTCCTAAGGCTACCACACAAATCAAGAGAGAGCTGGCAGAGTATTTGTAGAAAAACAACAGGAACATGGGAGTTGATGTAGATGACAATAATGAGGTTGTGTAGGTGAATGCAGATGGATCAAGTGTCCTCATTACTAGGCAAAGCTCAGGGCAATAGTAAAGAAGAAGAACGCATTTATTGCCAACATCCAAGGAAGAGGCAAGTCTACCACTGCCTATTGCTGCCATGCTGCGAAAAAGACCCAAGGAGGCTGTAAATGAGAGATGCTCTGCGTGTTCTCAAAGCACCATGGAGTCCTGCACAAAGACTAAAGAAAATAGGCACTATGTGAATATGTAGTGGGCACTATTCTTCTATGAGTGTGGCAGCCTAATGACTGTGTGAAGGAACCAAGTCTTTTGAGCAAGGAACATGAGGCAGCATGGAAACAGTATGGATGCACAATCATGTCGGATGGCTGGTCAGATAGATAGAAGGGGCCGCCATTTGATTAACTTCCTTGTTAATAGTCCGAAGGGCACGTTCTTCTTAGTCGGTTGAAATGTTGTTTCAGTTGTCACCAATAATGGTGCTAACTACAAGGCTGCTCACGCCTTCTAGAGTTGAGGATCCCTACACTATATTGGAGTCCATGTGCATGTCATTGCTTGGACCTAATGCTCGAAGATGTAGGAAAATTGAAAGCATTTAAGAAACCTATTGCACGGACAAGGTGTGTCACAACTTTCATATATATGCATGGGAGAGTTCTTAGTCTAATGAGAGGCTATGGGTGGGTTAGATCTTGTGAGACCAGCAGCCACTCGTTTTGCCACGGCGTTCCTCACACTTAAAAGAGTTTGGTTAAGCACAAGGCGGCTATGAGGAGTTTATTTACATGTCAAGCATGGGTTGCAAGCAAAGTAGCGAAAAACACAAGGGGCCTGGATGTGCAAGAAATTGTCCTTTGAGTGGAGTGGTGGCATTCAATTGAGAACTGCCTTAGAGCTTCAGCTCCACTTCTTCAAGTGCTTAGGCAAGCGGGTGGTGATGAGAAGCATGCCATGCCGGAGATTGCAGACCTTATGGTTTATGCCAGGCAGAGAATCAATCAAACTTTCCCCCAACAAAACAAGTAATCTTTGCTCAAGAAGATATTGGACATTGTGAAGAAACATTGGGCGACTCAAATGGATCATCCATTGTGCGGGGCTGCCTTTTTTTTAACCCAGGAAAATTCTTTCCTATTGTTGACAAAAATGATGATGCCTTAGTTGGGGAGCTAAGGAGTTGCTTTAATGATCTGCTTGCAAAAATGATACCTGATGTCGAACTTCGAAACAAGATTGATCAACAAGTTGTTCTCTATGAAGACAAGCGAGAAGTCTTTCTAATGTAATGGCAATCCAAAACATGGTGAAGAGAAACCCTCACAAGTCATGTTAAATGCATCATGTTAATTCCAGCAATGTAAATTTTGTACAAACTTTTCATATGTGTTTGCTTTTACATTGTAGTTGATTGGTGGCGTTCATATGGAGGTCAGGCCATTGTGCTATAAAGGTTTGCAAAGCATATCGTTAGTCTTTGTGCTTCATCATCCTGTTGTGAGAGGAATTGGAGCACGTTTGAATTTGTGAGTCAAGTAGCAAACTCTAGGCAACACAAGCTTTGACCCTGATGCAACAATACCACCACCTGAAGGTGCTCGAGGTTGTCCTGATGACATGAGCGGCAGATTGTTCAGATTGAAAACAATAAAAGCTATGGGCACATTTAGCTTGCTGCCCAATTTTTCCACACCTAAAATTAGACGGACAAAAAAGGAGCAAATCAGGGATTCGCCCCAATTCTGCTTCACAAAATGTGGTAGAAAATTAATGGCCCAAAGCCAATCATCATAAATTCAGCAAAAAAGCGCTTGGTTTTATTTCATCATCAATCTGCTAGCTGCAGAAATAAAATAGAAACACCAATAGTAACTAATTCAAAAGATAAAGCAACACAAATTGGCACTGAACACCTATGGGAAGTTCAGAAAAGTGATAATCAATGAAGTGCGCTGTAAACAGCAAAGCAAGCCTATCATACAACCTTAAGTGGGATTTGATAAAAAATCGTTCCAATCCAGTAGCTAATTCAGTACTACATGTGTTAAAACATAACTGCAGATACTAAATGGTCGTAGAACCTAAGACATAACTCAAAACACAGGCATAAATCAAAGAGGAATGTATATTTTATAAACATGCTAAACCAAATGGACTACACAAGACAAAACAATCAAGCTCTATAATAATATTAATACTACGTACTCCCTCTGTAAAGAAATATAAGATCGTTTTATACTATAAAGCAACGATCACCGATACAGACAACAGAAACCACACAACACACCCAAGGCCGGATACAGCAGGTACAGTAACAGCCACCACACCCCAACACTCCAAGCATACAACAAATGAGCAATAAGGGCAGAGCTTGAAGTAGTCGGAGTAGTCCACCATGACAGACTGTCACGGAGACAAGGCTGAGCTCGGGAGTGTAGGCCTCCAAGACGGCACCTTCAAGAAGGGGGGAACCCTTTTTCGGTAAATATAAGATCGTTTAGATCACTAAAACGCTCCTATATTTCTTTAGGGAGGGAGTAATATGTATCATCCGAGTTCCATGTCAATGAAGTGTAAAATAACTCACTGTCAATATCTACTTTAAACAAATAGATCCGAGTGGGACCAAACAATTAACAAGATCCAACCGCGCAAGTTATATATACTAAGACTAACAGATCTGAAACCTCGATACCAACCAGCTAACAGCTACCTCTATTAACTAACCGTTGACAGCACAAAAATTTCTACAGATACCACGGAACTAAGGGAACGAGACCAAAAATATATCGACCTAGAAGGCTAGAACCCATGTGAAAACGGAGTAGATCGAGGTGGACAACTTATCGCTTTATGAAAATAATAAAGCGATCTGAGCGTGTGAAGGATGCAAAAGTAAAGAGATGCTCACCGAAGACGGTGTTGATGGGGTTCATGACCACCTGGTTCTTGGCGGCGTCGCCGATGAGGCGCTCGGAGTCGCTGAACGACACGTACGACGGCGTGGTGCGGTTGCCCTGGTCATTGGGAATGATTTCTACTCTCTGATGCTGCCACACGCCGACGCACGAGTACGTCGTGCCAAGGTCAATGCCGATCGCAGGCCCATCGCCCTTTTCCGCCATCTCTCGCGGTACGGGGAACTTGAAGCTCTCTAAGGGTTTCTTCCAGAGGAGGAGATGTGGCGGCGGGTTAAGGAGAAGGAGGATAGGGTTTGAAGAAAAGAGTAGGGGAAGCGGAACAGCGATATTTTACTCTTTTAGATTTATATATAGCGGAACCAGGGGATTTTGTAGGACAGAAGAGGGCTAGTGAAACTCAGGGCCTTTTGATTCATAGGATTTCCAATACGAGTATAAGGAATAGGAAAAATGTGGGGTTAGAATGGCATGTTATCTTGAATTTGACATGATTTTACGGCTGTTTGATTGTGCATAGAAAAACGATAGAATTCCTTCAAAGAGATTCAAGTGGATGAAAAAATTCCTATGAAATTTAATACAAATGAATCCTATAAAAAAATTCTATGGTTTACAATCCTACAAGTCAAACAACCCACATAAAAAAAATTCCTAAGGATTAGAATCCTCCAAAATTTTGAGGTGCCTCCTTGCTCGCAAGTCATCTGCAGACGGAACCTGAACCTTTGCTCCCCCGCTCCGCCGTCGCGTCTGCGCCGGAAGCCACTCCGGCTTCGGCGGCCACCTCCCCCGGCCTGCATGGCGAGCCGCGTTCAGCTCTCTGGCTCCCCATCCGGAATTTCGAGCCCTCCCTCTGCTTTTGGCATGTCCCGTCCCCCCCGGCTCCAATGACCCCCCCCCCAGGATGCGCTCCCTCATCGTCGCCCCGTCGGCGCCACAGGCTGACCAAGCGTAGGCCTCGGGTGGGGTGCCATGGCAGTAGGTGCGGGGCCGGAAGGAGCGTCGGTCGCCCAGCCCTCGTCCCAGGCCGGCGAGCCTACTCTCCTCCCGCCTACCGCGCTCGACCCTCCCCGTGTCGCTCCATGGCTGCTGATAGAACTGCGGCGAAGATGATGGGCACATCTCACGCCACTGCACCAACCCTACGAAGTGCGCTCGCTGCGGTGGCCACAACCACACCTCCCATGGCTGCACCCGACCGCGGAGCCCCTCCGACTCGTCGCTTGCGCGGCCCGCCCCCGTGTTTCGCCTGCGCGCGCCGGTTGCGCCCTCGGCCTCCCCCTCGCCCACTGTGCTCCCGCCACCGCCACCGGCCTTCCTCCGGCTGTGGCGGCATGCCTGGATAGGGCCTGGTCTGACGTGGTGCGTGTTGGGTCGGCGGGCAGCATGGACAGCGTGGTCGGACCCCAATTCTCTGCTCCGTTCGAGGGACCTGTCACGGCGGTGCCGCTACAGGAAGATCCTTTGGACTATTGTTTCTTGGAGGCCGGCAACGACCTCTGTGCATTGGAGGATGAGCTGGAGCGGGCGGTCGTCGTCACCACGGTCGGCCTGAGGCCAAGCGCGGACCTTGTTGCGGCCACGGCGACGCTACATGTGGAGTTTGACATCGGTCCGCTGGACATGTCCATCTGTGCGTTCTACCCGGAGGATTTCTTGGTTCTGTGCAGGAGTAAGGAGCTCGGAGATCAGATGGTGGATCGAGGTCAGGCTTTGGCCAGGGGTGTTTCGCTCACGCTCAAACGCTGACTTCGTCAGGCTCAGGCCGCCGGCATTGGCATGCCATACCTAGTGCGGCTGGTTCTCATGGGAATTCTGGCGAACGCATGGACTCGAAGGGCCTCGCAGGAGGTCCTACGAGGAATCGGCCTGGTCGTCAAGGTGGCGGAGTGCACCGCACACCGGAATGACACGTCGCGCTTCTGGGTCTGGTTGCGAACGAATGATCCAGATCGGATCCCTCTCCGCCGCCTCCTGGTGGTGGAAGTACCGCGCCGCCGACATGCTCGCGGGCGGATAGAAGGCATTGATGCCCTGTGGTACCCGGTAGAAATCATCAGAGAGGCCCCCGCCGTCCCGGCCATCTTGGGGATCCCCCACCCCCACCGCCCGTCGCCGCCACCTCCGGATTCGGATGGGGATGATGAAGGTCGCGACGGCGGCGGCCGCGCCCTGGCGTCTGACGTGCGCCGACAGCCCCGTGGGCTCGACGTAGTCTTCGACGGCATCACCTGCGCCGGCACGGCAGCACGGGCAGGATGCACCGGCGGCCGGTGACGACCCGCCGCCGCTGGAACATGTGGATACGACGACGGCACAACCCTCGGTGGTGGGCCCCGGAGGTCAAACCGGGAAGTGGACCAAGTGGAAAAGGAAAGCACCCCCCTGCCGAAAGCGTTGGCGGGCTTGTGGTAGGCGGACACGTGGAAAGGTGCGGCGCGACTGGGCTCTGCGGGTCCCTGGAGAGCACAGCGGCACGGCAGGACAGCCTGTTGCCACGAGCGTCGTCTTGCGGCTCCAGAAGGGTCTCGCACCAACCAGCGTCGACTGGGCTGTCACCTGCGCAGTCACCGGCCTCGGTGAATTAGGCTGGTCATAGTGGGGAGTAACTTAGACTAGTAACATACATATGTTACTAGTCTATGTTACTACCTTCATAGTGGGTAGTGTCATAGGTGTGGTAACATAGTTGCCTTCATTTATTACTTTGTAGACTCATTATGCATTGGAAACCGCTATGTGATGGTAACATATTATGTTACTCTATTTGCCTCTCTCCTCATTAACTACTTGCCACATCATCATTTTTGCTTATGTGGCATCTATATTACTACCTATGTTACTCCCACTAGGACCAGCCTTAGGCTGGTCATAGTGGGGAGTAACTTAGACTAGTAACATACATATGTTACTAGTCTATGTTACTACCTTCATAGTGGGTAGTGTCATAGGTGTGGTAACATAGTTGCCTTCATTTATTACTTTGTAGACTCATTATGCATTGGAAACCGCTATGTGATGGTAACATATTATGTTACTCTATTTGCCTCTCTCCTCATTAACTACTTGCCACATCATCATTTTTGCTTATGTGGCATCTATATTACTACCTATGTTACTCCCACTAGGACCAGCCTTAGGCTGGTCATAGTGGGGAGTAACTTAGACTAGTAACATACATATGTTACTAGTCTATGTTACTACCTTCATAGTGGGTAGTGTCATAGGTGTGGTAACATAGTTGCCTTCATTTATTACTTTGTAGACTCATTATGCATTGGAAACCGCTATGTGATGGTAACATATTATGTTACTCTATTTGCCTCTCTCCTCATTAACTACTTGCCACATCATCATTTTTGCTTATGTGGCATCTATGTTACTACCTATGTTACTCCCACTATGATCAGCCTTAGCCCAACGGCAAGATAAGAGGGGCAGAGACTACCATGGTAGTGGTGGATGGCCCATGTTCACGTATCACGACGAGTGGCGACAACACGCATGTGGTGGACGGATGCAACATTTCCATTGGCTCCTGGGATCTGGTCCTGCCGACGGAACCGGACAGCAACCCCACCCGCCTGCCCTGGAATCAGATCACCTTTGAGGAATTAAATACAAGTGTGGAGTGCCGAGACGGGACAGATTCTGCTCTAACAGGATATGTGCAGGTGGGGACATGTGGAGACCTGCAATTGGTCGTGCATGTCCAGGCATGCGGGACGGACAAGACCACATTCCGGTCAGTTTACCTGGCAGCTCTGAAGCGGCTTCTCAACTGCAAGATGTGGACGGGGAAAAGATGAACACCCCCCCTCCCGGCCTGCTGCTAACGTGACAAGGGCTCAAGTGGCCCAATTCTGCACTCAGGTTCAAAAGACCCTGAACCCAATCCTGGCCAGGCACATCGACCGGGTGCCACCTGAGGCTACGAGGAGGCCAAGGCAGAAGCGGCCGCAAGTGTCCAGTCCAAGGAGAAGTGTGCGGTTGGCCAAGGGGCCGGGCGCCGCTCGGTGGATTCCAAGCAGCAACATGTCCTCATACGTAAGCTTTGCTTAGCAAACGAGGCGAAGGTGATCACGGATGAATCCCTACAGATGTACGTTGATCTTTTCTCGAAGCCACTCAATGATGGGCATATCGCAGTGATTCTGGC
>NC_041389.1:253238008-253269246 GCF_002162155.2 Triticum dicoccoides
GGAAGACAGACAGTAGCGGGACTGTGGTCTGTGGAGGGTAGGATAATGACATGGATATGCAACCATACAAGCTTCTAGTGTGGATGTGCGGTCTAAATTCGCCTGCGCGGCGTAGTACAATTTACCAGGTGGTCGAGGCGGCAAACCCAGCCATTGTTTGCTTCCAAGAGACAAAAATTGAAACTATGATGCCAGACATTGTAAGGCAATGCCTTGGCAGTAAACTAGAGAACTTCTTCTACTTGCCGGCTATGGGGGCCCATGGAGGCATCTTGCTCGCTTGGGATGAAACTTTTGTGAGGCTCTCGAATCCATGATACACTATAAACACGGTCTCGGCCCTAGTCACACCGCAGAATGGGGGACACTGGTGGATTACGGGCGTTTATGGCCCACAAACGGATACAGATAAAATCGCGTTCATGCAGGAACTGGTAGATATACGTGACCTACACGTTGGCCCATGGGCCTTTGTGGGGGACTTCAACCTACTAGTTAATCCACAAGACAAAAAAATGACGTGGTAAACAGGCGGATGCTGGCCAGATTTCGGAGGAAAACGAACATATTGGAAGTTAAGGAGATGTACCTGAACGGACGCAAATTCACATGGTCAAATGAAAGAAGGCGGCCAACCTTGGAGAAAATTGACCAGGTCTTCATGTCAAACTACTAGGATGACTTGCACCCGACAACTTTGCTTATGGCTTGGGATCAACGATCTCAGATCATTGTCCCTTCCTCCTGGACCTCAAGGTGGATTTTGCATACGGAAGATGATTCCGTTTTGAACAGTTCTGGCCTAACGCTAAGGGCTTCTTCCAGACGGTGGAGACGGCTTGGAACTTGATTGCCTCGGATGGCAATGCTTTTGCCGTGCTCTACAACAAGCTGAGAGCCACTGCAAAGGCGCTGCAACGATGGAGTGATAGGTGGATAGGCAACATGAGAATGCAAATCGCGATTGTACTGGAAGTCATTGGCCGGCTCGACGTGGCAATGGACTCGAGAGCCTTTTCAGATGATAGAGTATGAGCTGCACAAAACCCTGAAGAGGAAACTCCTTGGGTTATGTTCGCTGTATAGATCCATTGCCCAACAGTGCTCTAGGCTCTTGCAGCTTAAGGAAGGGGAAGCCAACACTGCCTTTTTCCATCGGCAAGCTAGTCAAAGGCAGAGGAAGAACCTAATTCTCTCCATCACCTCAGAGGGGCATCTATACACAGGCCAGGAAAATATTGCGCAAGCGGTGGATACATAATACAAAAGGCTCTTGGGGCTAACCACGGAGAGGAGTTGCACCTTAAACCTGGAGGTGCTAGGGCTACCACAGAGAGATTTGGCGCATATGGACACGCTTTTCTTTGCCCGGGAGGTCGAGAAGGTGATCAAGGACATGCCACTAGACAAGGCACCGGGACCAGATGGGTTCACACAATGTTTCTACGCAACATGTTGGGCTATTATCAGAGATGATTTCATGAGGGCGCTCAAAGAATTCCAGTGTGGAGACATGAGGGGGATGAAGGTAATTAATAGAGCCACTGTCTCTCTCTTGCCGAAGAAGGTGGGGGCGGTGGACATCAAAGATTTCAGATCAGTGAGTCTTAACCATGGAGTGGTCAAGATCTTTGACACGATACTTTCCACCCGCCTCGCAGATGACCTGCCGCTTCTCGTGGGCAACCACCAAAGTGCATTTGTGCGGGGAAGATCCTTACATGACAATTTCATGTTAGTACAAGGGAAGGCACGCAGGTTACATGCCCCGAAGGACCCCATAGTTCCCATGAAGTAAGATATATCCAAAGCTTTCGACTCCGCTCAATGGCCGTTCTTGCTAGAAGTGTTGGCGCAAATGGGTTTTGGTGCAGAGTGGATTTCCTAGATCTATGGTTTACTCGCGACATCATCCACCAAATTTTCTGTGAATGGGATCCCCGGGGAAATGATCTTAAATTGCCAAGGGTTAAGACAAGGAAGCCCCCTCTCACCCATGCTATTCATACTATGCATGGAGCCACTCCAAAGATTGTTCGAGCACGCGACAACGGTGGGTTTGCTGGACACTCTAGCGAGGACTGGGTTGAAACACCGGATATCCATGTATGCTGATGATGTGATGATATTTCTGAAGCCGAAGGAGAGGAACACCCTGACTTGCTCGTCCATCTTGGACCTGTTTGGACACGCCTCAGGCCTCAAGGTAAACAGGCAGAAAAGCTCCGCCCTACCGATCAGATGCACTCCGGAGGACATGCAACTGATGTCTGAATTGTTTGGGGTCTGTGAGTGCCACCTTCCCATGCCGGTACCTCGGATTACCACTATCCAGTAGGAAGCAAAGTGCAACACAATTCTAGGATATGGTGGAACAGCTGGCGACGCGACTGCCATTTTGGAAAGCAACATCCCTACCTAAGAGCAGTCGAATGATACTTGTGCAGTCTGTCTTGTCTACTATACCAGTGCACTCCATGCTTGCCATGGGACTGCCACCAAAAACGATCAAGGCAATGGTGGAAATATGCAGAAGCTTCTTATGGTGCGGAAAATAAGACACTGGAGGTGGAAAATACACTGTCGCATGGGAGGCCATCTGCCGGCCAAAATGGGCAAGAGGCCTAGGTCTTACAAATCTTAAGTGGATGAATGTGGCACTTCAAGTGAAGTGGTTATGGCTCCAGAGAGCGAACCCATCTAGACCGTGGGCGAAGTTCAAGTTCACTGTACCCGATGAGGCAAGAGGCCTGTTTCAGGCGGCGGCAACAACGTCTCCGGGGGACGGCCGAATAGCCTAATTTTGAGAGGACATATGGTTCAATGGATATTGCCTACTAGAGCTGGCTCCGGAGATATATATATGTGAGGGTGTTAAGGAGAGTGAAGCATTCCAGAACAATTGCCGATGCATTGATAGACGCAACATGGGCCCACGATGTAGGGCTGGACATGAACGAGGGCGAGCTACTACAGTTACTGCAACTGTGGACACAGGTGGGAAGCACAACCTTGGATGCACAACGGCCGGACCAATTGACATGTTCGTGGGAGAAGGATGGCCAGTTCTCGGCCAGATCGGCCTACGCGGCCAAGTTCGCTACCTTACAGGTTTCACCGACAGCAAACTTCACATGGTCATCAAGTGCCCCCTGCGTTGCCGCTTCTTTGCATGGCTAGCTCTAAGGAATAGAGTGTGGACTTCAGACAGGCTGGCAAGAAGAGGTCTTGCTACCTCTTGAGCACTGCCTTGGTTTTCCCTTGAAGAGGAAAGGGTGATCTAGTAAAGTAGCGTAAGTATTTCCCTCGGTTTTTGAGAACCAAGGTATCAATCCAGTAGGAGACAACGCTCGAGTCTCATGTACCTACACAAACAAATAAGAACCTCGCAACCAACGCGATAAAGGGGTTGTCAATCCCTTCACGGTCACTTACGAGAGTGAGATCTGATCGATATGATAAGATAATATTTTTGGTATTTTTATGATAAAGACTAAAAATAAAGAAAGCAAAATAAACGGCGCCAGAAATAGCTTGTTGATGGGAGATTAATATGATGGAAAATAGACCCGGGGCCATAGGCTTCACTAGTGGCTTCTCTCAAGATAGCATAAGTATTACGGTGGGTGAACAAATTACTATCGAGCAATTGATAGAATTGAGCATAGTTATGAGAATATCTAGGTATGATCATGTATATAGGCATCACATCCGCGACAAGTAGACCGAAACGATACTGCATCTACTACTATTACTCCACACATCGACCGCTATCCAGCATGCATCTAGAGTATTAAGTTCATAAAGAACAGAGTAAGGCATTAAGAAAGGTGACATGATGTAGAGGGATAAACTCATGCAATATAATATAAACCCCATCTTTTTATCCTCGATGGCAACAATACAATACGTGCCTTGTTGCCCCTGCTGTCACTGGGAAAGGACACCGCAAGATTGAACCCAAAGCTAAGCACTTCTCCCATTGCAAGAAAGATCAATCTAGTAGGCCAAACCAAACTGATAATTCGAAGAGACTTGCAAAAATAACTTAATGACACATAAAAGAATTCAGAGGAGATTCAAATATTTCTCATAGATAAACTTGATCATAAACCCACAATTCATCGGTCTCGACAAACACACCACAAAAGAAGATTACATCGAATAGATCTCCAAGAAAATCGAGGAGAACTTTGTACTGAGATCCAAAGAGAGAGAAGAAGCCATCTAGATAATAACTATGGACCTGAAGGTCTGAGGTAAACTACTCACACATCATCGGAGAGGCTATGGTGTTGATGTAGAAGCCCTCCATGATCAATGCCCCCTCCGGCAGGATGCCAGAAAAGGCCCCAAGATGGGATCTCATGGGTACAGAAGGTTGCGGCGGTGGAATTAGGTTTTCATGGATTCCCCTGATGGTTTGGGGGTACGTAGGCATATATAGGAGGAAGAAGTAGGTCGGTGGAGCCACGAGGGACCCACGAGGGTGGAGGGCGCACCCTGGGAGGGGGGTAGGCGCGCCCCCTACCTCGTGGCCTCCTCGTTTGTCGCTTGACGTCCACTCCAAGTCCTCTGGATCACGTTTGTTCCAAAAATCATGTTCCTGAAGGTTTCATTCCGTTTGGACTTCGTTTGATATTCTTTTTCTGCGAAACACTGAAATAGGCGAAAAAAAGCAATTTGGGCTGGGCCGCCGGTTAATAGGTTAGTCCCAAAAATAATATAAAAGTGTATAATAAAGCCCATTAATCATCCAAAATAGAATATATAATAGCATGGAACAATAAAAAATTATAGATATGTTGGAGACGTATCAGGTCTCCCACATCAGGACACCTGCCTTTTTGCAACCAAGACGATGAAACAATTAACCACCTCCTGACTCAATGTGTATTTGCAAGGGACGTTTGGACCAAGGTAGGCCTAATTGTGGGCATGATTGGCCTATCACCATCAATGGGAGATGAGCTATCAACATGGTTCACACGGGCAACACACCTTGGACGGTATGCCAAGACAGTGCACGCCATTCACCTACTTGTCATGTGGGAGTTGTGGAAGCACAGAAACTCAATCGTGTTCGAAGGAAAGACACCGGACGTGCGGCATGTGCTACAACGGATAACATACGAATGTGTGGCCTGGAAGAAGGCAGGTATCCTACACGCCGACCTCCAGATATCTTCTCTAGGAGTAGATGGGTGGGCCGCGGGTGAGTAGTTCACTTTGGAGGACTTGCGGTAGAGTGTGTTGTGTTTAACGCCTTGTAAATAACTGTGGCGGGGTTTCTCCCCCCTTCTTCTCTTAATATATGATACGCACCACTACAAAAAAAAAGACACATCCGTGACATTTTGGCCTGAACGAAATTTTTTCCTGTCATGCTTATGACACTTCTATGACAATAATTGTGACAAAAGCACGTATCATCATAGATGTGGTAGGCTCCTACTTCTATGACAAAAAATCATGATAAATAATGGACTTTTCGTCGTGGGCGGGCAGGGGATGCACCTGCATGGCATTCTTTGGGCCGTCCATGACGGAAAAAATCGTGGTAGAAGCGAGGGCGACGAAAATTTTGGGGAGTTCCCGGTTACGGTGGGTGGTCGGGGCCGAGCGATGCATGGAGGGATTGCGTGTTTCTCTCGTACACATACGCGTGTGTGTGCGAGGCATTGGGCTCTAACTGAACCTGAGCGAGGCGTTCGCTGACTGAACTCGAGCGATTGCAATGGCTACACATTACTAAACCAGAGCGATCGATCGATCCATGACTGTTAACTAAACCCGATCGAGTGATTCCTTCGCTACTGTTGCTAACTAAAGCCAATCGAACCTGTTGCCTCTTGATGAACGGTGATCATTGTTGGGGGTTGGATGAACAGTTCCCGTTGGGTGTTGGATGAACAGGACCTCGTGGTAGTAGAGGTCGTTGCCGCTTGATGGAAAGGACCCGATCGATAGGAGGCCGCCACACACTCGAGCCGGTTGGGGGTGGATGAACAGGCCCCCGTGTGGAGGGCTGGTTGAACAATAGCCGGTGGAGGCTGGGTGAACAGGACCCCCATGGTGAACAGCAGCTGGTGGAGGCAGGAGGAAATAGACGGTGGATGAACAATAGCAGGTGGAGGATGGAGGAAGTCGACGGTGGATGAACAGTAGCCCATGGAGGCTGGAGCGAGGCAGTAGATGGTGGATGAACAGTAGCCCGTGGAGTCCCGTTTTGCGGTATGCCACACCCCTCCCGATGAACATGACCCCGTTTTGACCGTAGGCGCTCCAACACAAGTCTGTTTCCTCCGTTTTGTGGTACGCCACACCCCTCCCGATCAACAGCTCCCTGTTTCGACCGTAGGCACTCGATCAGAAGGCCGTTTCCTCCATTTTGCGGTACGCCAGACACTTCCCGATGAACAGGACCCCGTTTCAACCGTACGCGGTCGAACAGAAGGCCGTTTTCCCCCGTTTTGCGGTACGCCAGACCCTGTTCCAGCTGTTCCATCCAAGCCGGTTGGCTCCCGATGAACAGGACGCGTTCTGACCCAGTGGCTTGGCTCCCGATGAACAGGACGCGTTCCGACCCAGTGGCTTCGCTCCCGATGAACATGATGCATTTCGACTCAGTCACTTGGCTCAAGACAATGTTGTTTCCTCCATTCCGACCCAACCGGTTAGCTGCAGACGAACAGGACGACCTTGCTGCCGTCTATTGCCTCTCCATGTACACGAGCCTTGGCCGTAGATATGCGCAAGTACGCGTTTGAGACCCCGCCCTTATGTACGTACGTAGCCGTATTTATTTTCTTGCAGCGTGGCTGTATATACGTGTACACGATATATATAGACGGGACTGCGTGACATTCTACATCCGCGCCTCTATTACGACACGTGCATCTCCTTACTCGGCCCCAGTTCATCGTTGCAAAGAGATCGATCGACCAGTATGTACGTACACGTTCACGACCAGATAGACAACCCTATGTACGGTTCGACCCGGTGGGTCCCAGCTGTCACGGAGGATAAGGAGGCACTTCCTTGCGTGCAAAGATATAGCTAGTGGGTCCCAGCTGTCAGGGGAAAGAATCATTCTTTGGCCCGTAATATGGACGCACTTCCTTGCGTGCGAAGACATAGTTGGTGGGTCCCAGATGTCAGGGGGAACTTTTTTTCGAGGCCCTTCTGGTAGGTCCCGCTGTCAGGTGGAGGAATCATTATTATGCGCGTAATAAGGAAGCACTTCCTTGCTGCGGCCGTGGACCCAGCTGTCAGCCTCTCCACGTACAGTCCTGTTCCGACGGAAGTCGTTCCTTGACCATGTTGACCACGCCGCGCCGAGAGCACCAAGGCGGTGGATGATGGTGAGGCCTAAGACGGGAATGATCTAGAGTCGTGGAACAAGGGGCACTGGAGTCCCTGGCGAAGGGGAGTACGAGGGGCTAGTTCGGCTGTCGGGTGAGGCTGCCTTCGTCGGAGAATAATAGAAGGTGTGGGTGAGTATAGGTATGACCTGGCCACTGTTGGGAGTAGGGTGGGGCAGCGATGTCTGTGCGGCAGCACAGCCGGCCACGGGGAAGCAGATGCAGGCGCTCCAGCTGGCGATGGTTTTGGCGGCTAGAGCAAGAGCAACTAGATCAGACATTGAAGAAGCAGGATGGCCATTGGATTTCAATCCAACGACTACAGATGTCGGAATAATTTGTTGACCTTTTGTTTTAGACCATTAAATCGTATTGTTCACTTAATGGACAACACCTTGCGCAGGCTTCATCTAGTGGCCCACCAAAGTCAGCTTCGAAAGCCATGGCAGAATGCAACCCATTTATTTAGGTTTTACATCCCATTTCATTTTGTTTGCCAATACATTTTTTTACTGGACTTTGACTCAAAAAATAATCTATTTCCTGGTCTGGGTAAAAATAATAATAGTCGATTTTCTATTTATGATAATTTACAATGCATTTTATTATTTATTCGAATACACCTATTTACTGAGCTGGGTGAAAAATAATATTGCGTACATGCAACACATTTATCATTTCTTATAATTTACAAGCCATTTGATTTTAGTAGAAACTAGTTGACCCATTGCGCTAAATGGCGCAGAGACCCACTAAAGCCATGTTGTCGATGAAAAGAGTTTCATTTTGCAAGGACATATTCGATACTCGTAGTAGAAAGCTCATGTGCTAAACCATGCTATTTAAAAATTTCCATCACATTGCGAAATCTGAGTTTTAAAAAAATGTATAACCCGTTGTGCCAAAAAATTATATTTGGCGCAGAGTCCCATTTAAAACCATGTACTTGTTGAAAATATTTGCATTTTTCAGTAACTCAAACTTTCATTAACTGTGTTTGAGCAAATACATACGGTAAGAACTTGGTAAAAGTTTAATTGATTGTGTACATAAAAGGCAAGATGGCAACATCAGAGTACAATTGTATGATGTGCAACAACAGCCAATATTAGTTAGCTAATAAGGGAACTAAACATTTCAGAGTAGTTTATCCCACATCTCATTCTCCTCGAAAATGAGCCCAAGCGGCCATCAACAAAAATACAATTGTTTTGATACAACAACGGTAAGAGAAATGAGAAACCATGGAGGAGAGTTGCATGTAAACTTTATAGAAGAAGGCCAATGTCAAGGAACAACATGTTGAAATACTCATCCCGCTCTCGGTTCTGGTCATCAGTCTGGGTAATCAACTCCTGACCAACGCCTTCAGCAACAACCACGACAGCATGCACCTTCTTCTTTACCCTTTCATACAGGAACTCAAATAGGTCTCCCTTCCCTTCAACGTAGAAATCAATCTCAAGCAGCAGTCAACATCTCGGCTGCTCAGAGTGGCATTAAGAGTAATGTGGATCGTTCTCCTGCTCATAAGTATGACAAGACCAGTGCCATTCGCAGCTCTCACAGCCTCCACATGTGCCGCGTTGATCGCCTGCTGAGCAATCGAGAAAGTGCCTACACACTGCACTCGACAACGCAATTCAACTTATGAAACTAAGCAACTAATCTACGAAAAAGCATCTGCTTGGTTACTTGGCATCCAACCATAAAAAAGCAAAATCACGGTGAGAAAAAGAATAACATAGGGCTTCATGGATCATGACTTTGCCACTCCTCATGCATCATCTCCATTGGATAGGTTTTTTTTTCTGAACCACTATATGAGGGACCTGGAAGAGAGCAAGACAAAAATTATAACTCAGTAAATGAAGACTGCATTTTCCCATAAATTAAGGCATATTCTAGAAAAAGAGCCAATGTAGCAACCGAACAATAATGTTTATTCTCCTTCAGGTACCCACCAAGTAGCAACCGAAACATTATTGAACTACACGCAGCTCAAGATAATAACTATAAAATCTTTCCAGAAATAAGTGACCAAGTGAAAAAATGTAAAACAAGAGAATGAGGTAAGTAAGAAATCCCAATTGAGCTAAAGAAGGAGAGGTTGTGCCTGAGCCTCTAAGAACAAGTAGAAGCGCGTCCCCCCACTCTGCTTGTTCATGGTGACATGCCCAGAGAACCGAGAGATGTGCGAACTCCTTGGCTGACCAGGGAGAAATACCACCCTAACAGCGTCCTACTCGTTGTAACCGGCCAAGTAGCAGCGCCAACACCCTGGCAGGCAAAGACAACATGTGCCTGAACACACACGTCACTAAGCCAACAAGCACGCACACCACAAGAACCTGTAGCAAGCAAGTGCGGGGGACAGGAAGAGAGTTGGGACTGAAAATAAATTACCATGGTGGCAACTAGATTTACAGGCAGAAGCTTCTCGAGGCGGTGGCGGCAAATCTAGGTAGCAGTTGCACGAGCATGTGAGCGTCACAAGATGCAAACAACATACTCGTACATACCTACATTTCTTTATCAACACTACACATCTCCAAAAAAATTCCAAATTGAGAGTTCAATAAGCTAGCATCTTCAGCCTCCTAATTTATCAAAGATCAGCATTTGTTAGTTTTGAGAAACCTAGAAAAACAAAGAAACATTAGGCACATTTGAATAAACATTTCAACAAAATGAGCAATAAGATGAAAAAACAAAACGAAATTCAGTAAAAAGAAACACTGCTATAGTCCTTCAATATGTATTTCTAAAATTGATATATCATCTTCATAACATGTTTATTTTCTATCCAAGGCTTGACTGTAGCATAAAATTACACCATGGTAAATCTGGAGAAAGACCAAGCTTCAGTTTCAGGTTAATCACTTGGTCACAAATTTTAGTAGAAGGGAAGACAACGGCCAGCGGTCACGAGATGAATTGTGCCTGCTAGTTCAGAAACACCAATACACCTAAATGGAGGAACTTACTTCATGTGCCTGAGCAGCCGATACAACTTTACCAGTGCCAATGGGCTACACTGGTTCGTGCGCGACGACCATGTTGGCCCAATCCTTGATCTTGTCTGCAAATAAAACGATCATCTCAGCCTACACCTTTTAGGTCAAAATATATGAAGATGATAACAAAGCAAATTTCATAATTCAAATCAATAAACATTATTCTAGAAAGTTGATTAATAGCAAGATCTTGTCCTTGCCAAGCAAAATAAAACTATACTCATCTGTTCATAAGCACATAAACAACTAAGTCAGCTACTACTCAAATGAACTAAAAGGATTGTAATTAAGGATGGAGTGCTCATTTTAAGAAACTTATTAACAAAAACTTTGGATGGTTCATGTGGATCTGAAATGACCCTTGTTCTCACCTCCTCCTACGGTCCTGCTCCAACCCCTCAGCAAAACATTGCACTTTATCCTGCAGGTGATTGTCAGCCTAAGGAAGTAGGCGGCTATCTGTTGGCTTCTCGAAATGCGCTAACCTTAATCCGCTGCCATGCTTTCTAATGGGATTCAGAGGTCATCTACACAAAGGAAGCACCTCCAAAGCATCAGTGGTAGGTTCACGGAGGAAAATAGAAACGGTCTGAAGTCCATAGTCAACAACACAAACCACCTTCCAAGATCATACAAATGAACCCACTCCACTACAAGATTTCTTTCCGTAGCTACTGATGTGTGCAGAAGAGCCTGGAACAGGGGTCAAACAAGATAAATCAGCCAACCATACAGTTCCAAGGTAGCATCAGGATTAGTATTGATAACTAATCCGGTAATCGTCCAAGAGCACAATGAACTAAGAGGAGATTTACCAGATTTGAGAGTCGGGGAGCGGAGAGGTGGAAGAGGGAGTTGGAGCCGAGCCGTGCCAGCCGGGATATCGATCCAACTCCGGTCAGCCGACCCTGTCATCGCCGGCGAGACCACCCCGCCCTAGCACGCCTACCTTCCCCTATCCTTCAACCCTCCCTCCACATCTTCTCTCTCCTATAGGGACGGATCCATGGGGTCGCCCTTGCGTGGAGGTTCCTGGCACCGTCGGAGGCAAGCTCATCGCATCCAGCCATTTCCGCTGCCCCTATGCTCACCGCTTTCGCCGATGGCAAGGAGGAGGAGGCGGGCGAGGAAGGCAGAACTCGGGCATAGGTGGGATAGAGGCGGTTGCGAGCAAGGAGAGGGTGCGGTGGGACCGCAGGAGGGAAGGAGGGTCGAGGCCATGCGACGGCTGTGGGGATTTGGGGCGTTGGGCAAGGGGATAGAGTTTGTTGGCAGCTGAAGTGGGAGTGGGAGTCGGGACGAGGCGAGGGTAAGATTGGACGCGGAATGCGCATAGCAGATTGGCCAAAACTTTGTACATGCGGGGACGACGAACCCAACCAACAACCACACGACACGAGCCCACCCGTCATTGACCAGCGAAAATGACCGTGAGGTGAAAATTGGGTTTTACTGCTGTGAAGATCCAACGGCTCAAACGCATCAGAAGGCAAATCCGACGGCCAACAAAGCCCAAATCGGGGGAGCCTCCTAGAGGCAAGTTGGCTAGCATCCTTGTAGGTTTAAATGGACCCATTTTCTGGGATGGGTGAGAAAACAATGATGGTCTGGACTGAGCATTTATTATAAAAATAATATTGAGATACGAATATTATTAAAAAAATTAAGTTGGGCTTGGTAATCTTATAATATAAAAAATGAACTGGGTTGTGCATTTTATTAAAAGAAACATAAGCTAGGCTACGCTTCTTTTAGGATCTTGTGTACAACTGTTGGCTCTGTTGTATTGCTGGTGTTCAACAAAAAAGGCATGTGTAGTACGGTACAACTTTACATGGCTACTCAACACATTCAACGACGCCTGGAAAGGCCAAAACAAGGCTTCTGTACAACTTTTTGAAGTCACTAAGCTCAATTAATAACTTAAGAAAAAAGTTAGAATACAATGGAACCTAATTAAAAGCTGTCACGAGCGAAGAAATAATTCAGCGGGTCCCACTTGTGTGTGTGTGTGTATGTGCGCGCGCGTGTGTGTGTGTGAGGGAGAGAGAGAGACCCATTGGTCGATGCTCGTAAATACATCTTTCAGCCATATGCATTGCTGATGCTCAGTAAAAACTTATATAGTTGACACAATCATATAGAACATCATAGTACACTGAACTTGCATACAAAACTTTCACACAGGCAACACAATCAGGGTGAAAGCAGTGGATCGCTATGGGTAGGGCTATGTTGAAACCAACGTACTCGTACATAACGGTTCATCATCTTTATCAATGATGGGGAAATATCTCGAATGCTGCACAAAGAAAACAGACAGACAACAGAATAAGTTCTGCTAGCATATTAAGTTGACGTACACCCCTTTCTAAAAAAAAGTTCAGGTACAAAAATAGAACAGGTCACAATCAAATGTACTGGCACATCAATGCTTCACACCGATAACTCAGATTTAACTAGTATCTAAGAAGATTCAGTTGTTACCTGAAATTAGAGCACATCCAGGCAGCCAGCCCTGCCTCTTCTCCCAAATAAGCAGTGGCCTCCGCCACGCGATGGAGTAGGCCCTGTGCATCCATCGTTCTGAGCAACACGGGGAAAGTCTGACATTGACTCCTGTAATGGACATCGTCGACGGACCCTGGCATGAGCGGTGGCGGCAGGACTTCGATTGATGGATTGACCACTTCTTCGACATGCACGAACACTCGATATAGGTACATCCCTAACGTGGTTCGTGGCGGCCTTGGTGGCGACGAATAGTACAACGCCGGTTCCTGCACCGGTATCTCAACACCAATCACCTTCGATATGGTGGACGACTTCTTCATCCATGCCATAATCGTTAGAGCCCAGCTGTCTGGAGGAACAAACATACTTACGAGCTCACCTCCAAGGTCGTTGATAAGCTCATTGATGGACTCGCTGTTCCAAGCACGTCGAGGCATGCCATGGAAGGTAAGCTTTGTTAAAAACTCAACCTCGGAGGGCACCGAGCCCCATCCTGGGTGCCACCGATCAAAGCTCACCAGTGCGCCATCGCAGAACAAACATCGAGAAGATTCGAACACACGACTGCAGTCAAAAGTTATCCGGAACCTGATGAAGAAATCAGTCGGTGGCGGACAAACTTTGACGAGCAAGTCACTTATTTGGATGTCGTGCGCAATGCCAAGAGCTTTGACAAGGTTGTCCGCCGAGACGGGAGGCCGGTCGCCATTGATGGTTACCATCAGCACTTTGCCGAAATACTGGTCATCAAGCGCCGCCATGCCACTGTTGAGCGACATCACATAGTGCCCGAAGGCAGGACGGACCCCAAGATCTCTGGCTTGGAGATCCGCGTTGACCGGCGACATGATAGTGCCCTTGAGTACAGGGAGTACAGGAGGGGGATTTGGGGGAACCGGAGTAGGAATTGAGATTCCAGAGGTGGGGGAGGGGCGGGAGATTGGGGATGAAAAGGTAGCATGAATTTCGAACACACGCCAATATGCTCTCGGCGCGCAAGCGCATGAAAACACCGGTGGCTCCCAGATGTCGGCCTAAGAGTCCTTTTTCTTTCTTTTTTTGAGAGCTCGGCCTAAGAGTCACAATTGACATGTTTGGCATTGCGTTACTACTCGGCCCATATTCAATGACACCTCACTGGCCCAAACAAGTGTACATCATCGAAAAGACACTGAGCTCAAATTATAACTTGAAAAAAGGAGATATACTATGAACACTGGAGAATGGTGATGCCCTCATTTAGCCCACCAGCAGTTCGAGACAATAAATAGTTTGGAACAACGATATAACAACATTCAAACACCGACTAGTGACTACTACTGACATAAACAACAAGACATGATAGTTCATAAGAAGTCTTGCTACACCACCAAAACGCACCCATCTTCAGCGCTTAGACTCTCGTGATCCAAACGAGAATGGCATTCTAAATAGAGGCAACTATTACATAGTAAGAGTGACATGGACGAGGATGAACAAATGACAAGGAATCAATATGCATAACAAAAGAGAGAACTACCCATCTAGAACAAGCATCAAAGATAACAAGTCATTCGAAGAGGGATGATCCAACACCAATATAATTTGCAGCCCCGCTTCAGCCACCCGTGATTCAAAGACACCGGTACTCCACCCTTTCGATGCAACAGCCCAATTACCTATCAACATGAAGGCTTGAACTGTTGTGAAACACAATAATTTTAAAAAAATTCCTACGCACACGCAAGATCATGGTGATGCATAGCAACGAGAGGGGAGAGTGTAGTCCACGTACCCTCGTAGACCGTAAGTGGAAGCATCATGACAACGCGGTTGATGTAGTCGTACGTCTTCACGATCCGACCGATCCTAGTACCGAAAGTACGGCACCTCCGCGATCTGCACACATTCGGCTCGGTGACGTCCCACGAACTCTCGATCCAGCTAAGTGTCGAGGGAGAGCTTCATCAGCACGATGGCATGATGATGGTGATGATGAAGCTATCGGTACAGGGCTTTGCCTAAGCACTACAATGATATGACCGAGGTGGATTATGGTGTAGGGGGGCACCGCACACGGCTAAGACAATGTCTGTTGTTGTGTTCTAGGGTGCCCCCTACCCCCGTATATAAAGGAGCAAGGGGGGAGGCCGGCTGGCCCTTGGAGCGCGCCAAGGAGGGGAGGAGTCCTCCTCCTAGTAGGAGTAGGACTCCCCCTTTCCTAGTCCAACTAGGAGGAGGAAGGGGGAATGAAGGAGAGGGAGAGAGGGAGGGAAAGAGGGGGCGCCGCCCCCCTCCTTGTCCAATTAGGACTCCTCAAGGGGGGGGGGGTGGCACGCGGCCAACCCTATGGCCCCCCTCCTATCTCTCTCTCACAAGGCCCACGTAGGCCCATTAGTCCCCCCGGGGGTTCTGATAACCCCCCGGCACTCCGATAATTATCCGGTGACCCCCAGAACTCATCCAGTGTCCGAATATAGTCATCCAATATATCAATATTTATGTCTCGACCATTTCGATACTCCTCGTCATGTCTGTGATCACATCTGGGACTCCGAACTATCTTTAGTACATCAAAACACATAAACTCATAATACCGATCGTCACCGAACGTTAAGCGTGCGGACCCTACGGGTTTGAGAACTATGTAGACATGACCGAGACACGTCCCCAGTAAATAACCAATAGCGGAACCTGGATGTTCATATTGGCTCCCACATATTCTACAAAGATCTTTATCGGTCAAACCGCATAACGATATACGTTGTTCCCTTTGTCATCGGTATGTTACTTGTCCGAGATTCGATCGTCGGTATCTCAATACCTAGGTCAATCTCGTTATTGGCAAGTCTCTTTACTCGTTCCATAATGCCTCTTCCTGCAACTAACTCATTAGTCACATTGCTTGCAAGGCTTATAGTGATGTGCATTACCGAGAGGGCCCAGAGATACCTCTCCGACAATCGGAGTGACAAATCCTAATCTCGATCTATGCCAACTCAACAAGTACCATCAGAGACACCTGTAGAGCACCTTTATAATCACCCATATACGTTGTAACGATTGGTAGCACACTAAGTGTTCCTCCGGTATTCGGGAGTTGCATAATCTCATAGTCATAGGAACATGTATAAGTCATGAAGAAAGCAATAGCAATATACTAAACGATCAAGTGTTAAGCTAACGGAATGGGTCAAGTCAATCACATCATTCTCTAATGATGTGATCCCGTTAATCAAATGACAACTCATGTCTATGGCTAGGAAACTTAACCATCTTTGATTCGACAAGCTAGTCAAGTAGAGGCATACTAGTGACACCATGTTTGTCTATGTATTCACACATGTACTAAGTTTCTGGTTAATACAACTCTAGCGTGAATAATAAACATTTATCATGATATAAGGAAATATAAATAACAACTTTATTATTGCCTCTAGGGCATATTTCCTTCAGTCTCCCACTTGCACTCAATAATCTAGATTACACATTAATGATTCTAACACCCATGGAGTCCTGGTGCTGATCATGTTTTGCTCGTGAGAGAGGCTTAGTCAACGGTGTGCAACATTCAGATCCGTATGTATCTTGCAAATCTCTATGTCTCCTTCCTTGACTTGATCGCGGATGGAATTGAAGCATCTCTTCATATGCTTGGTTCTCTTGTGAAATCTAGATTCCTTTGCCAAGGCAATTGCACTAGTATTGTCACAAATTTTTTTCATTGCACCCGATGCACTAGGTATGACACCTAGATCGGATATGAACTCCTTCATCCAGACTCCTTCATTTGCTACTTCCAAAGCAGCTATGTACTCCGCTTCACACCTAGATCCCGCCACGACGCTTTGCTTAGAACTGCACCAACTGACAGCTCCACCGTTCAATATAAATACGTATCCGGTTTGTGACTTAGAGTCATCCGGATCAGTGTCAAAGCTTGCACCGATGTAACCATTTACGACGAGCTCTTTGTCACCTCCATAAACGAGAAACATATCCTTAGTCCTTTTCAGGTATTTCAGGATGTTCTTGACCGTTGTCCAGCGATCCACTCCTGGATTACTTTGGTACCTCCTTCCTAAACTAATAGCAAGGCACACATCAGGTCTGGTACACAACACTGCATACATGATAGAACCTATGGCTGAAGCATAGGGAATGACTTTCATTTTCTCTCTATCTTCTGCAGTGGTCGAGCATTGAGTCTGACTCAACTTTGCACCTTGTAACACAGGCAAGAACCCTTTCTTTGCTTGATCCATTTTGAACTTCTTCAAAACTTTGTCAAGGTATGTGCTCTGTGAAAGTCCAATTAAGCGTCTTGATCTATCTCTATAGATCTTAATGCCCAATATATAAGCAGCTTCACTAAGGTCTTTCATTGAAAAACTCTTATTCAAGTATCCTTTTATGCTATCTAGAAATTTTATATCATTTCCAATCAACAATATGTCATCCACATATAATATTAGAAATGCTACAGAGCTCCCACTCACTTTCTTGTAAATACAGGCTTCTCCAAAAGTCTGTATAAAACCATACGCTTTGGTCACACTATCAAAACGTTCATTCCAACTCTGAGATGCTTGCACCAGTCCATAAATGGAGCGCTGGAGCTTGCACACTTTGTTAGCATCATTTGGATCGATAAAACCTTCAGGTTGCATCATATACAACTCTTCTTCCAGAAATCCATTCAGGAATGCAGTCTTTACATCCATTTGCCAAATTTCATAATCATAAAATGCAGCAATTGCTAACATGATTCAGACGAACTTAAGCATCGCTACAGGTGAGAATGTCTCACCGTAGTCAACTCCTTGAATTTGTCGAAAACCGTTCTCAACAAGTCAAGCTTTGTAGACAGTAACATTACCGTCAGCGTTAGTCTTCTTCTTGAAGATCCATTCATTCTCGATGGCTTGCCGATCAATAGGCAAGTCAACCAAAGTCCACACTTTGTTCTCATACATGGATCCCATCTCAAATTTCATGGCCTCAATGTTGGGGAACGTAGTAATTTCAAAAAAATTCCTACGCACACACAGGATCATGGTAATGCATAGCAATGAGAGGGGAGAGTGTGTCCACGTACCCTCGTAGACCGAAAGCGGAAGCGTTAGCACAACGCGGTTGATGTAGTCGTACATCTTCATGATCCGACCGATCCAAGTACCGAACGCACAGCACCTCCGAGTTCAGCACACGTTCAACTCGATGACGTCCCGCGAGCTCCGATCCAGCAAAGCTTCGCCGGAGAGTTTCGTCAGCATGATGGTGTGATGACGGTGATGATGATGCTAACGACGCAGGGCTTCGCCTAAGCACCGCTACGATATGATTGAGGTGGATTATGGTGGAGGGGGGCACTGCACACGGCTGGGAGAGATCAACATATCAACTTGTGTGTTCTAGGGTGCCCCCTGCCCCCGTATATAAAGGAGCAAGGGGGGAGTCCGGCCGGCCCCTGTAGGGCGCGCCAAGAGGATTCCTCCTCCTCCTAGTAGGAGTAGGACTCCCCTTTCCTACTCCTACTAGGAGGAGGGAAGGAAGGACACTACAAAAAAATACACTTCCGTGATGATACGTGTTTGTCACAGTAGGTCGCGTTTCTGTCATGCATGTACATCCATGACGATTTTATGACAGAATCAAGATAGTCATACCTGTGCTGTCGTAGAAGTGTTCCATGACATTAACAAAATTATCATCACGGAAGTGTCCACTTCCATGACGATAAATCGCGCGTCACAGAAGTGCTTTCGTCAAGGGTGACCGACACGTGGCATCCACCGTAACGGAATGCCGTTAAGCTATCGGGTCGTATTTTTGGATCCGATAACCCGTTAAACGCCACGACCAATGCCGATTTTCCACATGTAAAATTCTCATTGGCTGACGGATCCACGCGTCAGCTCCGCGTTGACACAGGTGTCACTCATCCAATGGTCGAGATGGGCCTATGATATGTTGACACGTGGACCGGCCCAAAAGTGGCCCATAAAGTTTAAATGGGCCGGCCCAACTGAAGGCCCATAAGATTTAGCGGACCATAATGGACCGGCCCAGCTAAAGGCCCGCAAAATTTAGCGGACAATAATGGGCCGGCCCAGCTAAAGGCCCACACGATTTTGCAGACCATAATGGGTCGGCCCAGCTAAAGGCCCACAAGATTTTGTGGACCACAATGGGCCGGCCCAGCTAAAGGCCCACAAGATTCTGCAGACCATAATGGGCCAACCCAGCTAAAGGCCCAACATTCTCTGTCAAATTGGCCCGTCAACGGCCTGTACTAAACTTGTCATCAGCGCGGCCCATGGTCACTTCTGGCCCGTTAACAGTCCACTAAGTAATTGGGCCGAATTACAGCCCGGTGTATTTCCGGCCTGTTAAAGGTCCGGCTTCATTTGGGCCCATTTACAGGCCATCAAAACTTTCGGCCCATGAACGACCGTGAAGGATTTGGGTCATATTCGGCCATGTCTGACATTCGGCCTGTTAGAGGCCCACTATAGATTTGGTCCACTTTCGGCCTGTTGTCATTTTCGGTCTGTTAACGCCGGACGTAAACAATGGGCCATATGTGGCCCAACGTCATATCGGGACCATTAACGGCCCATATAAAAATGACAATAATCTAGCCCGACCGAAGTTCCGGCCTGTTAAAGGCCCGTGTATTAGGTCGGCGCATTTACGGCCCGTTCAAATTTCGGCATGTCAAAGATCCACATCGTAAATGGGCCACCAGTTTGGCCTGCTAAGTCCAGTGGGTTATTTGGCACAATAAGGTCCCAATCTCACTTTCGGTCTATTAAAGGCCCATGTCTTTTATGGGCTCGAGATATTTACACCTATAAACGACCTATTTTTACTGAGGGCCCAAATTATGTTTAGGCCTGTTAAAGGCCCACTATGGGCACATGCCTACCAGAAAAATATGAAAGCTTATGCTGATTTAGGCCCAGATATTTTTAGTGGGCTACATGCCAATTTCGGCCCGTAATCGTTTTTAGCCCAATTGGAATGGGCCCGATGAATGTTGGCATGTTGGGCTCCTACGAAGCTTTCGGCCGAATACATTACTAAGATAAACCTACACTATACAAAAATAGCGTCGTAATTACTACAGCCTGTGGCAGCACCATAAATGTTGTATCACAACAAAATAAATTCCAACCATACAACAAAAGGCCTGTTAGCATAAAGTTTACAGTCCTTCCAGATAAAAGCATCATCAGATGTATAGAAGCACAGATCATTTGACCTGAGTGCTAATGTTTCAGGCTGTAGAATCTGATGGAGCAGCACGATCTCCACCTTTTTCCGCCATTGCTCTTGAACAACAAAGAGAATGTCTGATAGTCTGGTTTCAAAACCATTCATATCTTGACGACATTTCTCAACCACTATTCTTGTTTCCGAAACAACGTCCATTAGGGATTGGACTTGTGTCTGGAGCACAGATATATCACTCTGTCTAGCAGGAAGATTTTGTTCAGTAGGCGATTTGGACGAGGTTACCTTGACAACCAACCTAGAATTACGCAAGAAGGTGCTTTTTGCACTGTTAGTGGAGAGATACTGACTCACTGCAGCAAGAGGTAACATTGTGCCTGTAGTAGCCTCGTCACCTTCAGGTGGTTGTGGTTGTTCAATCATTTGTTCCATAGCTTCCTGAAAGTTTGACTTGTAGATTAGTGTACCAGATAAGTTACTAATGAGATAAAAACAAACAAAGTAGGTTAAACATTTATACATAACTTATTTTGGTGAACTACTGTAATACATTAGCATGTATTGTAGTGCCGACTACATAATAAAATCACTTTTGGAACATATGTCCATGTAGCATGCCTACTGTATTGTCTATTTCCTCACATTCGTTGACATGTAAGGATAAAGAGACATGGTTTAAAGTAGGATGAACATAGTATGACATCATTCATATCATGGGCAAACCGATATAAAACAAACAAGCTATTTTATCATTGTGTGCGCACGTGAACATAACAACTAGATTACAGATCAAGACCAAAAGAATATCCTTCATCTCTTTTAAACCATGTAAGGTGAAATGATACGTTAAGACAACTGTGTATAAAAGTGAACAGAGTAACTGACATTGGCTGCAAACCAAGTAGTTAAATGAACACATCACAGTACCAATCAGTTCAAGGCAGGAGGAGTAAGGACTTACAACAGCGGCTTGAACTGGTGTGCTCATGCCCTTCATCTTGCTGGTGTGGCAATCCTTGAAGATTTGCACTGCATTCGGTTCATGTTCTTTTTGGTCTGCACGGGCTTTCCTCTTTATTTGGAACCAGTCAATATAGATACGATAATATGGCACAAAAAAAGAAGGAAGTACCAGCTATTTACAAGAGCCTCGCAGTGTGCAATATAGCTACGAGATCCTGTTGTCTGTTGGAATTTCACTTTAGAATGGTTGGTTTTGTTCTTCAAACAATTAGCCTAGAAGAAGATACACTTGTAAGGTACATACATAAATACAAGTTCAATATGTGGTCTGATCAAATACATATAGCCTACCTGATACTTTGGATCAGACCAGTGTTTAACGAGGGCTGTCCAGTCTTCATCTGTAATATATTCCACTGGAGATGTTTGGGCGATTTCATTGTTAGCCTTGCCTTCAAAGTGAGATTTTCTAAGGTGGTACTGATACTGTCATAGAGCAGACTGAAAAACATGAGTGCATGCTTGTTTAGTTGCATCATCTTTAGGATCCAACTTGAGCCTCATCTGTTGAAAAAAGAATGTGAGTCTTATTAGGAGGAAGCTAGAAAGTATGGGATAGAGCAAGACAATATTACTAATTGCGATGAATAACATTACTTATGGATAAATGGTCAAGGAAGGTGTTAAACTGGGTATTGTCTTTCTCATTCCTGTACTGGATCCACGTTGGGAGGATACGTGCATGACACCTAACGGCAACGGCTGCCTCTGATACTAATTTGGCTGACTCTGTAGCATCACGTGGCCTTTTTAAACCTGCCTCAAAATGGATCTCCATTCTTCCTCCTTTAGATTTTGTTAATCTGTCAAGCATTATCCCTGATGTCTGTTTCCGCTTGCGCCGTGGTGCTAGTTCAACAATGAATATGGAAAGTGTTAGTGTACATCAAACTGTGAGAGTACATATAAAGGAGCATGCAACTTCAACTTGACTCGGTCAGGTACCGTCTTGGTGTTGATGCTCATGAGGTTCATCTGATCTTGCCAAGTCCTGTTGTGTCAGCAGTGCTTCGGAAGTAGTGTTAGGTGTGAAGGCAGCTTGGGAACTGGCCAGTTCCAGAGCAAATGAACGAGTAACTAGTTGAGATGCTGGTACAGTTGAAGCAGATGCTGCAGCTGGTGGAGCAAGTGATACTGTGTTTGTAGATTTAGCCAGTGGACTTGAACCTTCTACTGCACTATAAGTACTAGCAGAATCTCGACGGCAGAACCTTTTCCGTTTCACCCGACGAGTAACATCACTCCCTACTATATTATTTTCCTTGATCTTTTTTGACTTTGCCATGTCAAGCTGTACCCACAACACAAAAGAATAAAATCACTCTTCAGAAGTCATTGATGCATGATACAAACAAGCAATACTTTGATGTAAGACAACCGTATGAGGATGGAATATGTAAGAAAAATAGGACGGCATGACATATTCGCAACTACGATGTGCAAACTAAGCAGAAGGATTTTCAAGAAAATAGAAGTAATGCAAGCTAGACACCCTATGAAAGATGCAACCAATATTACTCTGCCAAGTTAATAGTGTCTTGTCATAAGTGGCAATTCGAAAAATTAGAAGCAGTACAACATAGAAATCAATGCAAGATGCAACCACTATCAAACTGCCATGTTAAAAGCGTCCAATCATGAGTGACTGATGCGGGATACACAACATCAGTACTTTGATGTAAGAACATGGTATGATAGATAGATGAAGTGTATTCTAGACACAGAAAACCATGTCATATGCACATGTATAACGTATAAACTCAGCAGGTGCAATTTAATCAAAACAGAAGAAATACAGGCTAGACAACATATGCAACATGAAACCAATTACCACACTGTCAACTTAGACCAAGCACCTGCGATGGTGGAGTACGGGAGATGACCTCATCATGTAGACTTGGGACTTCAACTTCATTAGCAGTAGCAGTGGCAAATCTAGAGAGTCTCTGTTTGCATCAGTGCGGAGGACAACCAACACCCCCTAACTTACTCTTTTCCTTCCTATTTTCCGATATTGCCTTATGAAGTCAAAACCACAAGAAGATGAATAAAATTAGCTCTGCATAACTGGTTGATGCATGATACGGACGAACACTACTTTGATGTAAGGCAAGCGCAGGATAGGAGGATGGAATATATACAAAAAAGACAGCATTTCATATTCACACGTACGATAGGAGGATGGAATATGTATGAAAAAACAGTAAGCGGAAGGCATTTCAACAAAATTAGAAGAAATGAAAGCTAGGCACCATATGAACATGCAACCAATATCACTCTATCAGGTAAAAAGTGTCTTGTCGTAAGTGCCATTTCAAGAAATTAGAAGGAGTATAAGCTAGAAGACAATGCAAGATGCAACCTACATCACAGTCCCATGTTAAATGTGTCTTATGGGTAAGTGATCGTTGCAGGTATAAGTTGTAAGCTACGTAGATGCAATTCAACATAATCAGAAGCAATACAAAGTAGACATCATACGAAAAACGCAGCCACGTATAACAGTTCCAAGTAAGAGCAAGCACCTGTGACGGTGGAGTAGGGGAGATGTGCTCATCATGTACACGTATGTTCTAGAAACAGGAACACGTGTCATATTCACATGCATTATGTGTAAAGTATGCAGATGCAATTCAAGTTAGAAGCAATACAAGCTAGACATCATACGCAACATGCAACCACATATAATAGTGTCAAGTTAGAGCAAGCACCTGTGATGGTGGAGTAGGGGAGATGTGCTCATCATCTACACAGCTACGTTGACTGTCCAGCCTTGTGTTGTCTTGCGAATCTTGTTGGGAGGATGCGGAGTAGAATCTGTAGAGACCCCCTGTTTGAGTTGCTCCGAAGGACCGCCATCATCCACTGCCGAACTAATTTCCTTCAACTGTAATGATTTTGCATTGTGAAGTTAAACCGATAAGAAAAAGGAATAAAATTCGCTCTTCAGAACTCATTCATGCATGATACTGACGAACACTACTCGGATGAAAAGGCAAACACATGATGCGATGATGGAATATGTATGAAAAACAGGATGGTGTGACATATTCACACCTATGATGTGGTAACTAAGTAGAAGGCATTTCAACAAATTAGAAGCACTGCAAGCTAGACACCATATGAAAGATGCAACCAATATCACTCTGCCAAGTTCAAACTGTATGGCGTTTCAACAAATTAGAAGCAGTACATGCTAGAAATCATATGCAAGACACAACCAATATCACAGTGGCGACTTAAAGGTGCCTTATCATAAGTGACTGATGCGGGATATGCAAGAATAGTAGTCTGATGTAGAAACAGGAACACATGTCATATTCACAGGCATTTTGTGTAAAGTAAGCAGATGCAATTCAACAAAGTTAGAAGCAATACAAGCTAGACATCATACGCAACATGCAACCACATATAATAGTGCCAAGTTAGAGCAAGCACCTGTGATGGTGGAGTAGCGGAGATGTGCTCATCATCTACAGCTATGTTGACTGTCTAGCCTTGCGTTGTCTTGCGAATCTTGTTGGGAGGATGGTGGAGTAGAATATGTAGAGAACCTCCGTTTCAGTTGCTCGAAAGGACCACCATCATCCAATGCCTTGCCAATTTCCTCCAGCTTTATTGATTTTGCATTGTGAGGTCATACCGACAAGAAAAAGGAATATCATTCGCTCTTCAGAACTCATCCATGCATGATATTGACGAACACTACTCTGATGAAAGGCAAAGTCATGATACGAGGATGGAATATGTACGAAAAAATGGACGGCTTGACATATTCACACCTATGATGTGGTAACTAAGCAGAAGGCACTTCAACAAATTAGAAACACTGCAAGACACCATATGGAAGGTGCAATCAATATCACTCTGCCAAGTTAGAACTGTCTCATTATAGGTGGCGTTCATCAAACTAGAAGCAATACATGCTAGAAATCATATTCAAGACGCAAACCAATATCACACTACCAACTTAAAGGTGTCCCATCATAAGTGACTGATGCAGGATACACAAGAAGAGTAGTTTCATGTAAGAACATGGTGTGATAGACAGATATAGTATGTACCAAAAACAGGAAAGCGTGTCATATTCACATGTATCATGTGTAAGCTAAGCAGATGCGTTTTACACTAATTAGGAGCAATACGAGCTAGACACCATATGCAACATGCAACCAGATATCACACTACCAAGTTAGAGCAAGCACCTTGGATGGTGGAGTAGGGGAGCGGAGACTTGGACCTTGTAATGCACTATCAGTACAAGGAGAATAGGTACAGATGCTCCGTTTACGTTGCTGCAGAGGACCACCATCATCACCTTCCTTACTCTTTTCCTTCATCTTTCTTGATTTTGCCTTGTCAAGTCAAACCCACAAGGAAAAGGAATAAAATTTGCTCTTCAGAACTCATTGATGCATGATACTGACGAACACTACTTTCATGTAAGGCAGCCGCATGATAGGAGGATGGAATATGTATGAAAAACAGGACGGCGTGACATATTAACATGTATGATGTATAAAGTGTAAACTAAGCACAAGGTGCTTGAACTTGTTAGAATCGATGCAAGCTAGAAACCATATGAAAGATGAAACCAATATCACTCTGCCAAATTAAAAGGGTGCCCTAACAAATGTATTTGACCAAATTAGAAGCAATACATGGCAACTGGCTAGAAATAATATGCAATATGCAACGAATAAAGGTGACTCATCATAAGTGATTGATGCAGGATACAGAAGAGAGGTAGTTTCATGTAAGAACAAGGTTAACACATAGATGTAGTGTGTACCAAAAATAGGAAGGCATGTCATATTCACATGTATAGTGTGTAAACTAAGCAGATGCAATTTACCCTAATTATAAGCATCACAAGCTAGACACCGTATGCAACATGCAACCACATATCACACTGCGAAGTTAGAGCAAGCACCTGTGATGGTGGTGTAGGGGAAGTGCGGTCTTCAGGTACAGAGCTACGTTCAATATCTTCATTTAGGCTTGCTGTTTCTTGAGAATCATGTGGAGAGGATGAAATTACATTCTTTATAAGCGTATTGCATCTCATATTAACCCACGCGCATGACTGTCTCATCATAAGCGATAGACGCAGGATACACAAGAACAGTAGTTTGATGTAAGAACATGGTGTGATAGGCAGATGTAGTATGCACCAAAAACAGGAAGGCGTGTCATATTCACATGTATAATGTGTAAGCCAAGGACATGCAATTTAACAAATTAGGAGCATTGATGAGGGATACACAAGAAAAGTAGTTTGATGTAAGAACATGGTTAATAGAAAGACGTAGTATGTACCAAAACACGAAGGCATGTCATATTCACAGGTATAATGTGTTAACTAAGCAGATGCAATTTACCCTAATTGGAAGCATTACAAGGTAGACACCATATGCAACATGCAACCACATATCACACTGCCAAGTAAGAGCAAGCACCTGCGATGGTGGTGTGGGGGAATTGCGGTGATCAACTAGAGAGCTACCTTGACTATCTTCATTTAGCCTTGCTGTTTCTTGAGAATCATGTGGGGAGGATGACACTGCACTCTTTAAACGAGTAGGGCGTCTCATAGTAACCCACTCGGGTGACTGTCTCATCATAAGTGATTGACGAGGGATACAAAAGAGCATTAGTTTGATGTACGAACATGGTTAATAGACATATGTAGTATGTATCAAAAACAAGAAGGCATGTCATTATCAAAGGTATAATGTGTAAGTAAGCAGATGCAATTTAACCAAATTGGAAGCAATACAAGCTAGACACCATATGCAACATGCAACCACATTTGACAGCGCGAAGTTAAAGCAAGCACCTGGGATGGTTGTGTGTGGCAATTGCGATCATCAACTGCAGAGCTACGTTTACTGTCTCCAACTGCTGACACTGCACCCATTAGAGCGCTGAAACGCTTAGTGCTTATCTTCGAATTACACTGGAGCGACTTCTATCTTTTCTTTTCTGCATTCATCAACACTGCATCAGAGTCTGAAATACCCATGCATAAAAAAACAATAGTGTGAGTATGGGTGAAGTGTGTGCACAATTAGTACAGTGTAAAGGTAGCAGATATCAGGTCGGTGAGAAATAAATGACGGGAGACATATGATAGCTCTACAACATGCATGTCACACTAAATTACTACAAGATTCTATGAAAATAACAGTCGACTGAAAACAAATAGGTCAGTCCATTTTTTCTGCACCGTCCGATGTACAAAGAATGGCCAGATCGCCTTCATCTACCTCGAGCCAGTCAGTGTTGACGATCTTCCTCGAAACGCCAGCGACCATCGGCCCAGTATTCCTCCCCTGCCTGCGCCCTCCCCTCGACCTCATCGCAACGCCGTGCTTGGCACCACCCCCCCGGCCATCCATTCAAGCCCCGCCGACCTCCAGATCAGGCGCAAGCAGCTCCTGCGCCCTACACCCCTATGATAGACACTGATGCGCCGCTTCCCCGGGGAACAGGCGGACTAGGTGCTCCGCGCGCCTAAGCGGGTGCTGCTTCTTTTAATTACGGTTCGACTGACCCTGAATTGAAATCCAGGTGGGCTACTGACCTCTAGCAAAGGTGAAATAGTAAAAGGGAGGAAACCTTGTGCATTTAGTATCACGAAGAAGATGCAGTAAGAAGCGCTCAACTAGTTTCTTTCATGGGATGAATACGGTGTGAGTGGAGACATAAGATTTGCACGAATAAGGGAAGAGGAGTACCTCTTTCTACTGGCAGTGCTGTGTCCTCCTTCTGTTTTTCCGACGATCTTCTTGTTGTTCGCCGGAAACCAGAAGTTGTGGAGGACGGTGCAACCTTGGATGAACCCATGGCCAAGTTCTTGAGTGTGGTGCAGCGGCGTCTGTCGGCGGCGGGAAGCAGATCCGAGGCGGCGAACGACGGCGTAGCGGGAACAGCTCCGATGCGGTGGACGGTTGCGACAGTGGAGCCACAACAGTGAGGCGCAGGACGGCGTGGTCGGAGTGGTTCTGGTACGACACACGTCTGCGTCGGCGTCGTGGAGGCAGCTCTGCCTCGGCTTCAGCTGCTAAGTCCTTGAGGGCATTGCGGTCGCGGTTGCGTTGGACGATGACGTCGGGGTACCGGCTCCGGCGTGATGGAGGAGGGCGACGGTGGATTGGCCGCTATGGGGTGGAGGACGAAGGAGGCTGGGGTTTCGCGGCTGGTGGAGAGGGTGTTTTCGCGCCCACGGAGTATGAATGGGGAAACAGAGGGAGGCGGGGAACTAAGGGGGAACAATGTTTCGGTTTGAGACGCGCTTGTTTGAAATCTGGGGAAAGTTACAAACTTTGCCCCCATCTAAAATTTTGGACATATTGTGGGTTGGGGGTAGGACAGTCATGTCAGGTGTCCCAAATGTGGGCGGGATAGATTTTGGCCGAGCGCATGGGTGTTTAGGCGCCCATGGCGTATGAATGCTTCTCGGAGACAGTTGAGACTGACGTCTTGGTGAAGTTACAAACCTACCCTGGTTTAGACCTTGGGACATCGGGCCGATAGGCTACACTGGCCAGAGTCAGGACAGTAATTTCCTACCACCAAAACATTAGTCTCGCGCGGTTTCGGGTGACCAGAGGCCTATTTGGCGCTTCGTTCAATATTTGGGAGCAGAAGCATTAACGTTTTTGGTTCTCTTGAATTGAACTTTCAAGATTTGTCAAACTTCACAAATCTTTACTCTTGAAAATCCTAAAGCTACGATTATTTTGGAATGGAGGGGGTACATTTGAATATACATTGTACACGAGTATATGCAATTTACCTCAGTTCATCCATGGTTTCAGATATAATCTCCTTGGTTGCAAAAAAAAGAAGTTAGATATGCGTATGAATATATATAGCACGTTCAAACTCACAATAAAGATTGATGCCCCCTTTTACATCTGATTTACAAATGCCATTATCTCGGGTTCAAATAGATGAATGCACTTCCTATGAATTCGAATCTTCGAAACCCCCTTTATGTTGAATTCGACATGTATTCTATTTCATAGCTAGCAATTTGGAATGTATCCATGCAAGTGAAAAATGTATAAAGTGCTTCACACTAACAACATGGAGTGCACTAATTAATGTTTATATATGAATTGCAAAAGCACCCATTGACTGTATTTCAAACCGCTCTCACTCTATGGATCGATAACATGAAACAAACACATGCACATGCTAGAATTCAATAGAGTATGGGTGTCTGATAGACCAATTTTTGTCCATACGCAATTTGCAAAATTCATGATCTCATCCAAAAATAATAATGCCATTTATATTTTAATTTATTGCGTAGAGCCGCCTTTTACACGTAGATGCACTATGCCTCGCCCTGTTCTCACAAACGCGTTATATCTCTCTCTAATAAGTGCACACACTTTATATGCATCGGCATTTCTCTTTCACACATGCTCACAATCTCTCTCAGGGTGTCGGGGTGTCTCACGCACATGCTCTCTCTGTTTCTCTCTCTCTCTTTCTGACTACTATGTACCACTCTTTTCACTAATCTCAGTTGGAAAACACTATTTCTCTCACATGCATATATACACATGCACAGTCTCTACTAGCCCTCTATACGCACATATATGTCCCTACGTGTCTCTCGCATGCACATTATCTTTAGGCCTCTCTCGCACACATTGCCCCCCCGATCACACCTCTCTCTTAGTAGTTGGCAGATATGATTTCATCATATCATTCGGTAGGATATCCCTGGCTGTTAGGATCGGATCGAAACCTTGCAGTTGAAGAAAGAGCCTACTCCTGGTACTGTATATTAGTGATAGGGGTGTGTACAAAGTACACGTGAATACCAGGCATTGTGCGCGTGTGTGTATACAATCAACGAACTAGCCCCCAAGCTTGTATAACATACTAAGGGCCTAGGGTTACAAATCATATATAGTCGGCTTATCACCAGTGGGGATAGAGTCCTCCGCGACTCTGGTAGCTTCATGTTGTATGCCGAGTCCTCCACATGGGTCTTCGTATAACATGTCTCGGTCCAACCTATATGTGGCGCAGGATGGAACCGACCCATTAGTCTTCATGTTGACCCACCACAACTAGAAATGATGTGCCCACCACACCACACACGCAATCAACCACTAAGAAAATAAGCATATACAATAGTACAACGGTATCTAGATCACGATACGTCTCCATATTTTGTTGATGACACTGGCGGACTTTGCATTTAATGCGTGCTCCGTATTTTGTTGATGACACTTACGGTCATTGTATTTGAAGCGAAAGCACGATATGGTCACTGGACTTCAGAATAAGCTCATCACGGTCACCACATACATTTTGTCGTGCTAACCAACATGTGGTTGGATGGTTAGAGGACAGTGGTTTCTCGATCCCACCAAGGTTAAAGTCCGGTGCTTGCATTTATCTTGTGTTAATTTCAGTATTTTCCAGCGATGTACGTTCAGTGGGAGGAGACGTTCCACTCGACTACTAGGCACCTATGGTGACTTCGTAAAATCTCAAGATCATATATGCTGGCCCACTCTCTCGAAGGTGCTCATAGGGGTAGGGTTCGCGTGTGTGCGCTTATAGCGGTGAGTGCTTGCGTATATATATGAGCCCTTGCGTCTGTACCGTGTTAAACAAATACATGTCATGATTATACGGTCACTGGCTCACCCGTACAACTCTGTATTTTGTTGATGACACAATCAATTGACCAGTCAAACGTTCCATGCAATGCAACTAGTGTTGCACCATCGGGGCGCGTAACCGTGGGGCCCACCTGTCAGCCCGTATATGAAAGAAAGAAATGGTAGTTTGAGTCTGTACCATGTTAATAAAATAGGAGTACATTTTAGGGTGATCATACGGTCACTGGCTCACCATACAGCTCCGTAATTTGTTGATAACACGATCAATTGACCAGTCAAACGGTCCACATTCAGCAGCGCACATTACCATAGGGCCCACCCGTCAGCGTGTATATGAAGGACAGAAATGGTAATAAATTAGTGGTCGGTGGGTATTCGAAGTCGTGAGACCTCTGGTTGGTAGTCACCGGCGGTTGGGGGTCGTTCAATGGGCGGTGGGGTGGGGA
>NC_041389.1:253269557-253280976 GCF_002162155.2 Triticum dicoccoides
GGCCGGTGCGGCGGCGGACCGGCGGTGGGGAGTGGTTTCGGGGAGGGCGGGCCGACCACGGGCGGCGGGGGCTGGCGGTTCGGCTGGTGGTGGCTGGCGGCTCAGGGGGGTGGAGTTTGATGATAAACTGGAGGCCCTTGATTTCGTATCCAATGGCTGAAAAATCTAATGACCACAGATGAAAAAGTCAATTGACTGACGTGTAGCCACACCCCTTATGTACACATGCACGCACGCAAGACACGCATGCATGTAGGTGTGCAACACTGACACGTACACATAACGTACACACGCACACATGGTGGCGTGCAACACTGACACGTACACATGCACTCACGAACACACGCATGTACGGACCCATGCATGCAACACTGAAACGTACCCTTGCACGCACGCAACACTCGCACGCCTGCATGCACACAGCGCACAACGCAAGACACACACTCAACCTATACGTGCATGCACCCTTTGTTAACGACATGGATTGTTACGGGTATTAATCAATCTTATCTGTGATAAGCAGAACATTGATATTTGTAGCGGTCTTTATGAATCACAACGTATCGAACGGGCTATCAAAATAGTAGGCTTATCTACATGAAAAAGATGACATCACACTCAATGAACAATCATCGGTTTATGAAATGCCCGCTTCTGACCGCCCTGGCCCACCAAAGGTTCCTCTGCTGTGCGTTGCCTATGTTGGGTCACTGACATGCAGGCCATGCACCCAAAGAGCCCACACGTCAGTGGAAGAACGGCACGGTGTCGTAGGTCAGAATTGAGAGCGCCACTTGCGGCACGCCCGGCTGAACACACCTCCATGCCGCATTCAAACGCCTCCATGAAACCCGCCCGTGTGGAAGCCGAGAAACCCACTCTGGACACACGTCCATTCAGGACCGGGCCGGCGTTAAACACAATGCCGGTCGAGCTCCTCCCGTCCGCCGTCTATTTAATCTCCTATTTAAACAAGGCCAAACGCCGGCCAAGAATCGCACACCTCCACCGCTCCCCTATCTCCTCCACCATTTTGTCCACTCTTACAATGGCTTACGAAGAGTAGTTATTCCGCATCCAAGCCGGCTGGGTAGCCCGCCGGATACGAGCTATGCAGCTCGCTGATCCACCTCCCTTCCCTCGCCCGACGGAGCCAGTTGCCACCCCAAGCCGGCGCACGGTTCAGCAACTCGCCTCTCCAGGCCAGCTCGACGAGGAGCGGCGCACGGGCGTCGTTGCTGCCGTCCACGCCGCCGCCTCGTACCGTGTCTCCCGTCTGTGGCCGAGACTCCCATGCCGGCGGCCGCGCCATGCAAGCAGCGACAAAAGCCGGGTGCACGGAGAGCGACGAGTCGGTGGATAGCGCCTCCGCGTCCGCCGCCATCATCGAGGAGAAGTAGAACACGGGAGGCCGCCGCCGCTTGGGTCCCATGAAGGCCACCGTGGAGGTGACGCCGGCGTACACAGCAGGTGTCTTGCCGGATCCTTTTGTTGCGAGGACCTTCGTCGACCCCGCATGGGCTCCACGGAAGACGAGAATGTTAGGATGAACTCGAGCCGGTGACGGCCATGGCGAAGTAGTGGCCGGTGATGAACTCGAACCGGTGCTGGCCACCATCATCTTCGGCACCAGCCAATGATATCAGTTGGGCAGTGGGGAAGCGAGCTGTCCTTTGCGCTGAAGCATATACCTCCGGGGCTCCCGACAGTCCGGTGATCGTGCTGCCGGACATGAGGAACACAAATCGATCGGCGGACGACCATTTAGGCCAGGTATTATATACCTGTGCTGTCCAGAACTAGCACCACGTAGTTCATTTGAATGCAATGAAATCCATCATGTTTGTATGAAAATCCGGTATTTTATATGATTTCCATCGTTGTTTATATGAAATATCAGTTTGTCTACGTGTTTGCGTGAATTTCGTCCGGTTGGTTGAGTTGCTGTCATAATGTGTGCGGCTACGGTTGGATGGCGTAATTTGGGGGTCGTCGGTCGGTCTGCGGGTGGCTCGGGCGGCGTTGTGGGACAAAAAAACACAGCTCGTGCGAGCTCGTCTCCAACATGCGCGCTGGAGGATGCATGACAGCATGAGCACCCGAGCCATTCCTCGTTCATCGGTGGCAAAGGCACCGGTGGACAAAAGGGTCGCCAATATTTTGGCTACCCCGGGCAAGATCCAAACAGCCCCTCCCAACAGATTCAAATCCCTCGTTCGCCATGGAATTTTGCCATGTGTTGTTTTCATGGACTAGCAAGATGCCCGTGCATTGCACGGAACATCAAGATGCATTTTTTTACAAACTCCCGCATGCATGCAAGGGATAATTAATGTCCTCCTTTGCTAGTACCACGAGGCAAACACCATTAATATTGCATAGTGTTAGTGGCCTTGTATATCTGCAAATTGTAATTTTGATAGTGGTCCCTTGTATATAAAAATGGAGGGAGAAAGATGAGAGATAAGGTGAGGAGGAGTGGGGCATGGTGGTGACTGTTGGTCGGACTGGGCGGAGGCATGGGGATGGACGGCGCATTATGTCTAGGTTTGTATCTCTCTCTCACACACCCACGTAGGTGGGGGACATGCACAAAGAGAAGAGGTGCACGCACGGCGCACGTACTCCTGTCTCTTTCCCAACCACACCCGCGCGGGTACACGGTGCATCTCATTTCTGTACGAAAAAGGCAGCCCACGTGGTAATTTGGCACGTGTACTGGTTGTCCACTTGGTGGAGGGAGGATCGTCTACCACGGGTGAACAAACAAATTGCGACTTGACGCGTTATGTTAAATTAAAAAAAGAGGCAAACCATGTGAGGCCTACCTTAAAGGCAAGGCTCTATACACTGGAGTACTTTTGATGTGTCCCGTCAACTCGCAGAACAAGGAGAAGCTTGCTTACTACGCCGTCTCCCCCGCCCATGGGCGCAGTGGCTCACAGGATGAGGTGAAGCTTGCTTACGAGTAGTAGTAGTAGTAGTAGTAGTAGTAGTACTGTACGCCTTTACGCCCGCTCCCTCGCCCACGCGCGCGGTGGCTCGCAGCACGAGAAAATTTTACTACTCCCTCCGTTTACTCCTCGTCCCTACTACGTACTTTGGTTAGTACTCCCTCCATTTACTTATGCAAGGCCACTATAAAAAAATACATTTTGCATCTATACAAGGCCACAAATAGTAATCGAGGGAAAAGTTACTACTCCCTCATTTCCAGTTTATGGCTCAATTTCAAAATCTCTCTAACCAAGGTAGACAGTGAGTGGTCGAATTAATTTCATAGTTTGCACAAGTAATTAGTACGCTCGTTTTTCTCAAGAAGTTATGTTTACCGAGGCATTAATTAGAAGGAATGCATGAATGACCACTAAATTTCCATGAACTTGTATATGCATTGGTTAGTTTCCTCTTGACACTGCTTGCGTCGGGTGATCTAATGCACCTCGAAATCCAACATGTAATGGTACTACTACTAGTATAGTAGAATTGAGACTTATCAAACGGAAAAACAAATGTTTTTTAGATGAGCACTATAAATCCTAGTGGGTACGTACTCCGTAAAAACAGATTTTTCCAAAACTAAGTCGCTCCCTTTCATGAATTCTGTAGTATACTCCTCCATCGACGCTCCCTTTCATGAATTCTATACTTCCTGTCGCCGACATGTGGGACATATAACAACCGGGTCGACATGTCAAGCACCAAATAATAGTGCAGAACAACAGGGGGGACGCACCCCACTCATACCAGCCCAGTAGTAGTAATGAGCAATGAGACGTCAAATCACAATGCCACACCTTCCCAGACGGACGAAGCAACCATTATTTCACACTTAGGTTCACCATCATCTCAAACCACGTAGTATTGCTTCTGCCTCAAGAGGGACACGCGCATCGCCTTGGTACATCATGACACGTGGGACCGCATGACAGGCCATGCTCCCCCGCCGATCGCTCGGTAAAATCACCTCATTTTAACTATACTTCCTCCGTATCGGTTTACCACATGGCATGCACGTCGTTCTAGGTTGAGAATTTAACTGGCTATATATGTGATGAACAACACTCTAGCCTTTTAAAAAATGTATACTTTTGTATAGTAGTACTATCGATGGATTGCGCCATGGAGCAAAAATTGAAATTAAAAAAGGTGGTACATATAGAGAGCGCTCGTCGCCAAATTATGCATATATTACTATTAAAAAAGCTAGTACGTGCTTAATTGGGGTGCTAAAATCTATTAAAGAAATACTAGTAGTATGTACATACTGAAGAGTTAAAGTAACGAGAAGAAACATAACATAGTTCTGCTGGGGGCTCAGCACAACACACCCCTCAAATTAAACTATGCAACTAATCCGGTAGACACTGCATTAGAAGTTTAGAACCACCATGAGCAATGAAACTGCCACCTTACTCGGAGTCCTCGTCCACATCCTCGACTTCGTCCTTGTCCCTCTTCCTCTTGGCCGATACTTCTTTGCTTGAACCGCACACTTGGCTGTTGCTCTTCATCCAACCCTTGTAGATATTGAAACAAAGGTAGCCATCCATTGCAGCGTAGTGGATGTGGTCTATATCTAGTACATTCCGCTGCCATGCATGATGATGAAACATGTAATGAGGTTTCTCCAGTTTACGGTATGAAGGATGAACCATGGCTCCTGCCAGGGTCAGCATTGAAGACTGACGAGAGGGCACTAGCCGATTCTTCTGGAGGTCGAAGGGGTTGCCTACAACAAGGCCTATCCGACCTAGGACTTCTTTGTCGTTCTTAAAGTCTACAGTGACAAATTTCACTATTTTGTCCTTGAGGAAGTTGTTAAAATCCTGGCACTCAACGTCGGCATGGCATATGTGGTAGACCAAGCAAACGTTATGTACGCAAACATGGATCACAGCGGGCTTCTTCCTCTCTTCGTCCTTTAGATCCTTCTCTCGTCCCAGGACTGTGGTGTACTCAACATCTAGCCCAGCGACCCACTCATCATCTAAGTTTTCAAACATGCGTCTGAAGCGAGAAAGGCATCCTTTCACCGTCGCGGAAGAACGGGTGTAGATGACGTCGAACTCATCGCCGGTGATGGTTCTAACCTTGTACTCACCACCGATCGTGGAGATTTGGGACGCCATGGATTTGGGAGGAGGGTTAGGATTAGTGGAACTGCCATAATGTGAATGGATGGGACGACTAGGAGCGAACCACCGTAGTATTGAAGGACGTGCGTGGACGAGTAGGAGTGAACTGCCAGCGTGCGAACGACAGGGTAGTGGCTTTCCATTCTCCCATGATACGGGCTTCCGAGAGCCCTTGGATCTGAGATCGAATGGTTGCATGGAGTGATTCTAGACCTATGGGTGAATATCCTATCCTGGAGGGTTATTCTGCAAATTTTCAGCAACTTAGCATGCGACCTTTTGATCTCAGATCCAAGGGCTGCCAGCAGCCCGTATCATGGTCGCGCCTACCATGACCGTCGCGTCGCTTGCGCGGTCACGCCCTTGGAGATTTAACATGGTGCGTTAGGCTATCTGATGTTGGCATGTCATACATAGTCATCACTTAGTCACTCATACTACAACAAGGTTGGCTATAAGGTTGGCTATAAGTATATTTTTTTACTCCTCTCTATCTCTTTCTTCGTACTCCCTCCGTCCGATAATATAAGAACGTTTTTGACACTAGTGTAGTGCCAAAAGCGTTCTTATATTATGGGACACAGGGAGTACTAGTATTTATTGCATTTGCCAAGGAGTGACCACTTCCAATGAAATGGTGTTGCTAAGTTTGCTTCATTTAATTAGCTATAGACTCAAAATTGTCTTTTCACCTAGGTACACACGCTTAGCACCGTTTCTTCCTTGGGTCACCAAACTAGTCTCTCTCTTCTTTATTAACTTGCCACATCAGACTTTATGCCTATGTGGCAAGCTTAGCACTTGTAGGAGCAAGTAAGTACAATAGTGCGCTTTACATGGCATTTTTGCATATGTGGAGGAAAGAGAGGTAAGGAAAAAGTGGAGAAGTGGGCTCTCATGCAAGAGCCAGCCTCTACTACATGTTGGAGCATTGGGAGAGGCTCTTGTATGGAGGTGGCCAGGAATCGGGAGACTCACGCCGGTCATAGCGCCACAGTTAAAATGATATTGGCAAGTCAAATCATGGGGCCCCACCTGTCCAGCAGTAACTCACTGTCAAATCACACATCCCTACGTTTGCAGCAGCCTACTCCCTCGTCTTCTCGCGTCTCTGTCGAACTGACTAGGTGGAACTGCCCCGCCTACCGCGCAGAAAAAGCCTCGCCCTCGATTACATCCGCTTAAGAATCCAATGATATACTTTCTGTGACATAGTAACTCATATTTAGTTAGTCAAATGGATGACCTAGAACTACGTGCAGGCCCTATAAACCGAGACGCCTAAAAATAAAAAACCGAGACGGAGAGGGTAGTTCAGCACGTATCTTTTTAGATCAATATAGTCAGGATTCACCAAGGAGCAAAACCAAGTGGTAGGCTGCTCCTGTCATGTTGGCGTAGCAACTCAAGCAGGGTCAGTCCGCACACGAAATGGCGACACACTTAACAGGACCCCTTTGGCCAACATGTGGCTCATCCACCGTCTTGTTCCACGTGCGATGCACCAAATTACAGTTCGGAGCAACGGTTGGAATTGGAGGCACCCCGGTCGTAGCGCCGCAGTAGTAGAAATGAGCGATGGGGGGTCAAATCACAAAGCCCCACCTTTCCCGCATTAAGCTGGACGGACGAAGCAACCATCATTTCACTCTAGGGAGCAAGAGCATAAAGAAAATAGAAAACAATGATGCTTGCGGCAGCTACCTAGGGCACCCTAGGGTAGGGGTCTCCACTACAGATACTTTTTCTTGAAAGCGCCTCCACTACAAATCGGCTTCTCCCTCGTCCTCTTGAAGAAAACCGATGATGAGTGTGGCGATAGGGTTTGTAGGAGTACTACGACGTGCGGGGCCACGTCATAGTAAATGGGTTCGAGTCGACGCCTTAAATATGTGTGGACCGCTTGGTTTTACGGGAACGAGGCAACATTTTGGTTTCAGGGACCAGTGGAGATATAGTATGTACAAAAAATTGTGGACGTAGGTTCGACCGAAAGGCAATGATGCATGGGCCCTGCATTTTGATATACCCGGGGCCGCGTGAAATTTGCTACTCTACTCAAAACTAGTAAGGTACACATGTATTGAACGCATGAGATTTCGAAACCAAATTTTGAATAAATACACACTATAGCATGTAAAGCTTTGAGTCATATATGCATGATGTAGATGTTCGTTTAGTTCTTATAGTTCATCTCATTCAAAATCAATTAGTTTTATAAAAATGTTAAGATTCATGGGGTTGTGCATTGTAAATCATAAAGTAAAAAAATAATGACAATTCATTTAGAAAATAATAATCAATTATGATACAGAAGATTCTAGAACAAAGGAGAAGTGCTTGTGTTTTGAGGTTTGTGCATTATGCTTAAGTTCAACCATGGAGTCTTCTAAATTGTACATGTGGCAGATCTGGTGGAATGTTGATGATATCCAACGGCCAGTAGTGCTCGGATTTGCCTATCTCTGCACTGTCGGGTTAGCTTCGTCCAGCGACCATCTTTCAAAGTTATTGGCACACTATATAGTTCTTGTGCCATAGTTGCATGTTTTGGAAAAAAGCTACTAGTGGGTTGTACTATCTATTTAGGAATAGAAGATGTATACATGGAAGTTGTAGGGAAAGAGATGACATGGAGCATCTCAATTCCTATGAGTAGGGATTGGAAAAGAGATGTCATTTGGTTCATATCATAGGAACTTTTCTATTGAATCTAGAGATGACATGTATCTCAATTCCTATGAGGAGGGATTAGAAAAGAGATGTAATTTGGTTCATATCATAGGAACTTTTCTATTGAATATACGCTAATGTTTATTTTCCTTTGAAATTAAGGGAGTATAGGAATCCATTCATATGAACCAAGTGGCTCTAAAGCTATAGAAATGATACCATGTTTACTTCCTTTGAAATGTGGAGTATATGAATCTATTCCTATGAACCAATTGGCTCTAAAGGAAAAAATCCAATAAAAATCATATCATATAGAGTTCCTATGATATTCCTCGACACTAAAGGATGGTTGAAATTGCTGCGGATGATACGATGGTCTTTCTTTGTAGACTCCTCACCCATCTTTATAGTTACCTCTCGAAGATGAATGAAAAGATATATACAGGGTATTCTACATGTGCAATTTGGTACACAAAAACTTGGTAAAAGTTTGCGAGGTTCGAATTTTCAATAAAGCTATATGCACTGCATTTCGGAAAGGAGGGAGCATACGGCAGTTGCTAACACTCACGTGGAAGATTTGTGTGTAGGAGGAGTGGCTATTCTGTTAAATGACATGGCAAAACTGACACTGTCGGATGCCGATCTAACGGTTCTTACGGCGTTCGTGAGGAAAAGGCTTGTGGCGAACGTTTGTTGGATAATGATTTACGGACACATGCATTGCATTGATATGTGCCCCCCTCTCTCTCATGCACACGCACCCTCATGAGTCACGACTCTCCTGAGTCCTCTCGCAGACTCGCACATCGCACCCACCGTCTATCTGCAGGTAGACGTCACGCACATATGTGCTCTTCACACCCTACCCTCAGAACTTCTAAAAAACAAAAGACGGCATGCACATTTTATTTTAGCTCACACGTCACACACTTATACTATTACTCTTGCGGCGAACGTTCTTTGGGCATAGTATATTGTACTCTCACGAAGAGAAGCGGTGCACGCACGCACTAGTTCTCTCACACCCACTCACGTGTACACGTAGGAGCGCATTTTTTTGAAGCTGGTACAACAAAATCACTCCACTATATATAAAAGCAGGAGCCTTAGCGCTTGCTTTACTAGGGTTCCTCTCGTTCACTCTCTCATGCTCTCCAGATCTAAGCAAGACATAGGTGGCCACACACTCTCTCAGCTCACGACTGGTCACAAATCCGGCCAGACAACCTCGACCTGGGCAGGGGTGTAGGTGCATCGTTCACGCTGTCGTCGGTGGTGAGGGAGGAGACCAACGGCTGCCCGTGCGTCTCGATCGGCGGCCGTGCCGTTCTCTCCGAGAGAGCGCCGGCTCGGGAGGGCCTTCGACCCCTTCTTCTTCCCTGCGGTATTGTGGCCAAGATGCGGCCTCCCGACGCTGTCTTTGCCACATGCCGACAACCCTCAGGTATATATTCCTTCGAAACCTGCCTTGCTCTACTGCCCCAACTCCCTTCATGTGGATCCTTTTCTACTTCCGTTCGCTATTCCAAAGCCACCTAGACTTCTACTATTATTAGAAGTAAAGCTAGTTCATACAGTTGACTCAAAGCGTTGGTTCAAACAGGGAAGAAAGTGGGAAAGCTGTAGCATGAATCTAGGACTTGGTTCTAAGAGGAAACGGGGGGAAGTACTAATATCTGTCACTGTTTAAATAACCGTATTTCGTATTTGCGCAAACAGGGATGTCTGTCTCCATATCGTTTCGGGATGTCTGTCTCCGTATCATTTCTATCCGCGCAATCAAAAGCACACACCTTAGTTTAAGTACAACTGCGCAAAATGAGATGGCTATCCCTCGTTGCCGTCGTCTAACCTCCCGTCTTCAAGGTATCCCTACATTGGTAGTAACTAAGGTAGAATGACCAACACAATCTAAAAGAAGCTGATTCATACGTTTTACTTCCTGATTGAAGTGCAGGGACGAGCGAAAACAACTGCATCCTAGTCTGGAATGCACTTTCTACCAGTTCATCCATGGACCGAGGACTACCTGGCACGGCTGCACGGCGGTTTTTTGGACAGGTGCGCGGACAAGAGGCATTGTGGTATGCTTATTTCTGCAAATAACGGTGCTTAAATTTAGTGGAATGCACAAGCATTTTAGCTGGTCAGTACACTGCAGTGTTCAGTTCAGCATTCCAGCTGAGACCACAATTATAATTGGTTATTCTGGAATGAGAGAACCTAACCCTGGATGGTGGCAACAAGAAAAAAACCAGAGTGAACTCCAGGAAATTTAACCCTGCCGGGAGGCCCTTTGCTCAGAGAAGCCTTGCTTGTTTTTTCCTGATTTGTAAACCTTCTCACAACTTTGTCTTTTGCTGTGAACTAGTATATGTTTGTTATGTTCTATGAATCATTGAGATGTATAAAATTGCTTAACTTATACTTTTCAAGTTTTTATGAAGACGAGTTTAATGTGAGTGTTCCACATGAGCGCTGGACTAGCGTGTGAACGTTTGGAATTTATTACATTGTGGCCTCAATTAACTGCATGAACTACTGTAACAAGATACATAGTTGCTTATATGTCAGACAACAGATTGTTGATTGTTAGCTGGTCGATAGCCTAGTGTTGAAGCGAGCTGAGCCAATGTGCCGTGTTCTGCACAACTGCTTACAAGTGGGGTAGCACCAACAGTGTTTACAAGTACTCATGTATACATTGGTGCACGGTTCTCGAACGAGTGCTCTATTTCATCAAAACACACACTGCTCGTATGATAAACCGTGACAACTTATGTATTACCATGCCATATTCATGAAAAAACTAGTGAGGACGCATCTGTTTCGGCAACAATTACGATGGTTCTCACATGATTCACGGGCACACAAAAGTAGTAGCAGTTCCCATAGACGGATTCAAATAGAGTACTAGCCCCAGAGGGGTCGATAACAGGCAAGGTTCGGATAATTAGACACAATCCAAACTACTATTAAACACTAGCTGGGGCAACTATTTTATGCCTCGAACTAATTTGGTCTGGACACAAGACGGACCTTGCCATGAACATCATCGAGGACGTCCCGCAGCAGCTCAATCCCGTGAACCTTCATGAAGACAACCTTGTGGCCTTGCCACTGATAAACTTGTTTGTGGAGGCATGCCATGTCATCTTCCTGCGTAAGATTGACAAGAACAGTATGCCTCACAAACGAAGGAGTAGCTTTGAACTTCTTGTGCTTCAGTACACCCTGGACAACACGCCTGACAACAGTGAGGCTGGAATACAACTCTTCATTGGTATAACCGCAAATGGCTTCCAGGATCCAACAACCTAAGAACTCTATTTTTCCAGTGCGTATATTCAGGTCATCCGCCTCATAGCTAGTGACATGTACAACCACACAATCCTTGTCTACATCAGGGCTCTAATTGAAACAGAAACAAATTCTGAATTACTTTTGAGTATAAGGAACACAAGTTATTTAAACCACTATGTATAGCATGGCATCGAAGCTAATAAAATTTTGCATTATTAATCACCACATACTTCCTTTTCTAAAAAAAATCACCACATACTTAGATGAAAAACCACAATCGAGATCGGCAAAGAAGGAAATCA
>NC_041389.1:253281135-253287314 GCF_002162155.2 Triticum dicoccoides
CTCCTGCAGTGCCACGGGGGCTATAACCTCAAACGGGGCGTTGACCATCTCAGTAGTGGCCGTGAGCGTATCTGGGATCGGCTCGGTGGTTGCCTCCATCTTCTTGGAGCTCTCTGTCTCGTGGGGATCAGCCTCCCGCGTCAGCTCCAATATCGGCAGATCTTTGCCTGGTTCTCCTTGGTCCATCATGAAACTGACGAATACTAGGAGACCACTGAAAGGAAAACACAATCGCAATGACAATGAAACAAAAAAGAGAGTGAGGATCGGTTACTACTTTGCAAAAGTTCTTTTTTTTCTCTGAACGAAAATATACCAACATCACGGATCCGCTTACCTTCCCTTTGTTCAGAGAGAAGAACAGTGGCAGATGCGAGTGTTGCCTTTCTTGAAGATGGTGAGGGAGAAGGGGATTCAACGAAGAGTGAAATGATGGTTGCTTCATCTGTCAAACTTAGACTGCGGGGAGGTGGGGTTTTGTGATACGACGGCTCGTTACTGCCGCGCTATGACCGGGGTGACTCTCCGCCTGCATACTGCCTTCTAATTTGGTGGATGGCATTTGGGCCCACGCGCTGCATGGCCTGCATGTCGGTGAACAAAAGTATAATGACATTCAGTAGAGGGAGACATTTCAATGACCTAGGAGGAGCCAGAAGCGGTAGAGTGACTCCACTGTACTAGTAGTAATTGTTTTTCTGGGTAGCTGTAGAGTGTCTCCGCTGTACTAGTAGTAATTGTTTCTCTGGGCCCAAGACAAAACAGCCCATCCACACTAGTAAATAGTAAAATCAATTCAAAATCCCATATATTTACTAAATGAGAGGCGCTACCCACACCCAGCACACCGCCCCCCCAAAAAACTTGGGTGCTCTTCTTCCTCCTCGCTCCCACCCACCTCATGTCAGCTCGCTCCACTCATACCCCCAAATTCCTCACCTCACTCCTACAGAAAACCCCAGCTCCCCTTCTTCCTCACTCCTACAGAAACCCCCCAGCTCCCCTTCTTCTTTGCTTGCACTACAACTAGGCTCGTCATTCGTTACTCTGCTCAAATCCGTGAGTGTGACGCGACGCCCTCGAGGAAAATGGAGTCAGCTGACCCCAGCGCAAAGAAGGTGAGGCTCCCGCCAGCGGTGACGCCTGTTGTAGATCCCGCACCCAGCAGCGCGGGGAGAAGCGGCGACCCCGCCCCCACCGGATCCCAGGAACCCGTAGAATCTTGGGTGGACCGCATCAGCGATCTCCCGAACACCGTCCTTGGGGAGATCATCTCGCTTCTCCCCACCAAGGATTGCTGCCGCACCCAAGTCCTCTCAATTCGGTGGCGCCCTCTATGGCGCGCTGTGCCCCTTAATCTCGACTGTCATCAGCTATCTCTCTTCAATGATTTTGAAATCCCCAGAGCCATCATCTTCTCCCACCAGGGCTCCGTTCAAAGCCTCTGCATCCCGTCATGCTACCTGAGCAAGCATACCATGCCCTGCACGGTGGACGCCTGGCTGAAATCCCCTGAATTCATAGAACTGCAGCTGCTTGAGTTCTACTATTCCCCTAGAAATCACATACCACATACCGAACGCCATGAACTTGTGCCCTCAGCACCGATGTCCATCTCATGGTTTTCCTCCTCTCTCCACACCACCACCTTTGCGCTGTGCTACCCACCAGACAATATGGTACTAAACCTTTGACTCCCATTTCTCAAGAAACTTTCACTTGTGCGGGTTCGTATATCGGAGGCCTCATTGCACAACATCATCCACTCCAGTTGCCCTACGCTGGAGTGCTTGGTGCTTGTTTTCACAGTTAGAATCGGTTGTCTCCAAATAAAGTCGCCTAACCTTGTAAGAATTGGAATTTCTTTTGACGGAAGGCAGCTCATCATCCAAGATGCCCCTTCACTTCAAAGGTTGATCCTTGATTCTAGTTATTCACTGTTGCAAATAACCGTCCTCTCTACGCCTAAACTGGAGACCTTGGGTGTAATACATGATCTATGTGCTCATTTCAATATGGTGTTTGGCTCCACAGTTCTTCAGGTACTTTATATTATCATCTACACTTGTAACCATAAGCTGCATTTTAAATTTCTGCGCATAATTTATATATCATCTTGGAGTACACATTTTGTACTAATATTATGTTCTATGCTCAATGAAGAGTTTCTCCATGGATGGCCTATCAATGGTGCTAGATTCTGTCACGATCTTATATATCCAAATGAATAGTTTTGATCTGAATAAGATTATTGGCTTGCTGCAATGCTTTCCATGTCTAGAGAAGTTGTATATAAAGGTGATAATTTCACACACATTGGAAGCCCGCATATAGTGTACTAGAATTAACCGTTCAGCTGTTGCTCTTTCGACACTCTTCTTTTAGATCTTAACTATTTTCAATCTTCATGTCTATTTAAGCAACAAGACGGGGTAAGAAAGTTATAACCAATAGTGGATTCGTAAGCATCAGAATTTTCTCACTTCTCATGAGATTCGATTGAAGACAATAACGCTAGAACGATATGTAGCCAACCGTGCAAACACAAAATTTGTCACATTCTTCCTGCTGAATGCAAGGTTACTATTGTCCATCAGGCTTAAGTTTATCAGCAGCATGGTTTTGACGGATGGGTATGTCGAAGAGCAAAAAAAGGAGTTTCAGGTGGGCAAAAGAGCTTCTGAACGTGCCGGGCTTCTATTTACAACATATTGTGGTCATAATCCAGTAAATTTTACGACCCAGGATGTTCATTCTATGGACCTGACCGATCCATTTGACTATGACTGCTGAAAACAGTGCTGGAGTTATATGTTGTTGCCCTTTTTAATCTGGTTTTTTTGTAAACCTGATGAACAATTAACCCTCGTGCTTTAGTTTGTAAGCTGGAGTTAGATGTTCCTGGCCTTTTCAACTCGGCTATGACTGTCATATTTTCTTTGAAACAGGGGAAATGGCTTGCCATTCGTTTAATTTAGAGTGAAATATTGTAACAAATCCCAACCAAGGGAAATAACATCACTCTCGCCGGCTGCTTGAGCTCACAGTGCATTACAGAAGCCAAGTGATTAGCCCCCACCAGCACCCACAAACTTATTTCGAACTAGCACATCAAATGGGCTGTAAATTTTCATAGGAAAGGCTGCATGATCGTGACAGATTTGGATTCTGACATTTGGGACCCGCGAGGAAATATCCTATCCAAGGTGGTGTCAACTTACTAGCCAGTCAACGTACGATTCTGCCTACCAGCCATTGGATTGACATCCAACATCTGTCGTGTATCTTCTATCTCTTGTCTTATTCTTCCTCCAGCCGCCCAAACCAAACCACCCCGTCGGCTCTGCCTGCTCCCGCCTCCCATGGCTGGCTGCGCCTCCGCCGCCCTACCATATGTACCCCCCAACGTTGGCCAGTCCCTCCCTCTATTCCCCCACACGTCCTGTTATTCTCCGGCGACGTCAGCCCCAACACGCACCAGCGCCCGAACCAGTCAACCCTCGTACTCCCCTCTGCCTGTGACTGGACCAGCGCATCTTCAACGGCTCCTGTTCGTTCCTTCCGAGGCCTCGCCATCATCCTCCGCCTTGCGGCCTTGGTTCGCTCACCGTGCGCGGTGCGTGCCCTCTTGCATTGTCAACGTCGTCAACAACCGAGAGGAACAAGGAGATGACTGTACGTGGAGAGGATGACAGTAGCTACGCACCAGCGTCATGGCTGTACGCAAGCAAGTGCCTCTATAGTACAAGCCCAAAAATATGGTGGGGCTCATGCCATTGTCAACGTAGTCAATAAACGAGAGAATTACACTACGAGCGGCTGACACCAGGGACCCAACAAGTCATGTAGTTTTTTTGAGGAACAAGCAGTTGTTATTTATACTAGTTTTAGCGACGGATAAGGGTAACAACAGGGCTGTGCGGGGGCTGTGGCCCATCTAGCCAGGGTTTTATTTATGTTTACCACATCATGAGCCCAGTTGTGTTTTTTTCTTGCTAAAAATGGCTAGCCCAGTTCTATTTTTTAAAAGAAATACCCAAACAAGGCCTACTTGCTTTATCGGCCCTGCTTGGCTGCAAATCTTTCAAGACGAGGAGAGTTTCATTCGGTTTGCCCAGAAATGGGCTGTACATTTTTAAAACACATCAAACCGGGAATTAGTTACAGTTTTTTTTCATTACAAGATCTTAAATTCCATTGATTTTTATGCATGGACAATTATTTGGATTTTATATTTATATAAATTATTTTTCAAAATAGTTTGAATGCGAATCGATATTTCTGGATTAAAAACAGTTGACCGCACCAAATATGCAAAATTTCGTATACTTTTTAACCGTGGCCACAATATGGGGTGTAATGCTAACAGAAAGAAGACGGGCTCCAAAGAAATTCTTAAGAATTAGCAAATGGGCTGTACATTATTAGATATAATGGCAGATGGGCTGTATGTTGTTTTCCACAGATTTGAGGCTGACTTGTGCGCCTACTACAGGTTGACGCGTATGCTTTCATAAAAAAAGGTTGATGCACACGCAACGCCCTGTCAACTTAGTCAACGCACGAGAGCAGTGACTGTTGGATGTCCATCCAATGGCTATCGTGCTTCTTCAATCTCTGCTCTTCATGCTCCAGCCGCTCAAACAAGCGCCAGCGGGACTGCCTGCTCCCTCCTCCCGCGGCCGGCTATGCTGCCGCGCAGGCCACATGGCCCCACCGTACTCCCATCGCTGGCCTAGCCATCCCTCTACTCACCCACACATGTTGTTATTCTCCGGCGACGGTAGACGAACCAGTAAACCCTCGTACTCCTCCGCGTCGGAAATAACTGCCAAGTATTCCCTGGCTCCGTGTCGTTCCCTTCCTAGGCCTCGCTATTGTCCACTGCCCTGGTGCTCTTGGCGCGGCCTGGTCAACGTGGTCAATGAACGACATCCATCAGAAGTGGACTGTGCGTGGAGAGGCTGAAAGTTGGGTCCACGGCCGCATGCAAGGAAATGCCTCCTTATTACGCGCAAAATAATGATTCCTCCACCTGACAGCTAGGACCCACACGAAGGTCCTCTGTATTTCGCGAAAAAACATTCCCCCCGCTGACAGGTCTGACCCACTAGCTATATCTTCGCACGCAAGGAAGTGCCTCCTTATTACGCCCAAAAAATGAATACCCCCTGCTAGCTGGGACCCACCATATTGTTCGGCTGACTTGTGGTCCTACTAAGTTTACGGGGACGGAGGGCTTTTTCAACTTAGTCAATACTCCAGTGACCGTATGATGTCCATCCAACGGCCATAGTGCTTCTTCAACCTCTGGTCTTCTTGCTCCAGCCGCCCAAAGCAGCGCCGGTCATGCCGCCTGCTCCTGCCTCCCGTGGTCGGCTGTGCTACCACGGAGGCCTCACCGCCCCCATACTACTCCCATGTAACGCCCCGGATTCGATGCGCCAGGTGTCTGCCAGTTATTCGCCGTTGTAGCCATGTCATTTGCTTGCGTGTTGCATTTTTCCATGTCATCATCTGCATTTCATATCATGTCATCATGTAAATCTCACTTTGCATACGTGTTCGTTTCATGCATCCGAGCATTTTCCCCGTTGTCCGTTTTGCAATCCGGCACTCCTATGTCATCTGGCGTCCCCTTTTTGCCTCTTCTCTTGTGCGGGTGTTAAACGTTCTCGGAATGGACTGAGTCTTGCCAAGCGGCCTTGGTATAGCACCGGTAGACCGCCTGTCAAGTTTCGTGCCATTTGGAGGTCGGTTGATACTCCAACGGTTAACCAGGTAACCGTAAAGCCCTCTTTGAGTTGCAGCACAACACCCCTTCCAAAGTGGCCCAAAACCCAGCAAACTCCCCTCCATGCTCTCGGTCGTTCGATCATGATCGCGTGGCCGAAAACTGCTCCTCATTTGGACTCTCCTAGCTCCCTCTACCTATATAAACACCCCCTCCCCCGAAATCCCGGTCTAACCCTAGTCTTCTTCCTCCCGCCGCCGCCGGACACGTCCACCCCGGCCGGACATGTCCGCCTGGCCACCTCACTCGGGCCAACCAGCGCGCGACACGTCATCATCTCCTCCGCCGCAGCCAACCGCACCCCGCCACCTCAGCCCGGGCCGCGCCCCACTTGGCCGCCTCCGCCCGCGGGCCCGTGGAGCCCGACCGCGGCCCTCCCGGCCCA
>NC_041389.1:253287557-253294156 GCF_002162155.2 Triticum dicoccoides
TGGTTGCCGCCAGCGCCCACAGCGGCCGCGCCTCGCCGCCGCTCCGGCGGGAGTTCGCCGGAGCGCGAGCCCCGCCGCCTTCCCGCCGTCCCCGCGCTGCCCCGCGCCGGATCCGACGAGATCTGGCCGGAGGAGATCGCCCGGGGCCCTTCCTCTCCATCTCCGGCGGAGATCCGGCGAGATCCGACGCCGCCTCGACATCCGTGCCACGGTCAACCCTTTCCCCGGGGTGAGATTTTCTGCCAAGTCCCCGAAATCCCTGACATAATCATGCCATGTTCATCGCATCATATCTCTACATCCGTAGCTCCGTTTGGTGCGTGTAATATGTCACATTGTTCGCCTCAACGAGTACTTCATTTCATTCCATTGCATCATTTTCATTTGAGCTCATCTTGATGCCCGAAATGCTGTTGGAAGAGTGCATGTTGATGTTAATCTGCTGAAACTGTTATAACTTGCTCATTTATCATTTTTGCCATGATTGATGTGTGCATCCTATGAGGTTGATGTCTACATGTGTTTTGATCTACGTTATGCCATATTTCCAGGGGTGCCAACCATGTATTTTTGTGAGTTGTGTGCTGAGTGTATCAAGCTTGCTAAGTAGGGTAGTTGCTGTTGCTGTTTTCCTGACAAATTCTGTTATATTTTGTTGCTATGTTAACATGCTTCTACTAATCATTCTATGCATAATCTGGAGGTGTCCTATAAACATGTTTTGATCTACATGTCTTGCTATATCCATTCATGCCCTTGGTTGTAATTATAGCCTGATGGAACATGTTGTTATCTTGCTCTAAACTTTGCTAAATGATGTTGCTGTCAGCCTATTAACATTAAGTTCAATGTTTCCATGATTGTTTCCTAGTGATCCATGCATCCTATGAACTTGATCTTGCCATGCTTAGCTTCATAAACATGTCTTCTTACTGTTGGGTGCCTTGCCATGCCATGTATTGCTCAGTGGTGAGTGGTTCAAGCTCACCAACATGACTACTTATTGTTGTTCCTGCCATGTATGAATCTGTAATATAACTTGCCATGTTTACATGGGTGCCATCATATTTTCTATGCCTTTTTGGCTCTTGGTCAGTAAGGGACTTTTGATCTATGCTATTAGTAGATTCATGCCATGCCTTTGTTTGCCATGATATGTTCCTGTAACATGTTGTTTGATAGCTTTAAACATTGCAACCTGATGTTATTTCTGCTAAGCCTGAAACTGTTATTATTTGCAATCTTTCCATGTCCTTTTGAGCATGTTCTTGTCTTTTCTGGAGATAGCTCAGTGTTCATGTTTTGTTATGCTTTACGTGTACTTCATGCCCATGCCTTTTGTTATTATATTGTGGTACTTTAGCATGTTGTTTTGATGCTTGCAATATGCCTAGTTGCTGTTTTGGACAGATTGTTGCTATGACTTGTATAGTGTGTGGGTGTTGAACCGTTGCTCCGTTTTGAGTGTGCTCTATATGAAACTTGCTTGATTTTGAATGTAGTTTCATATTATCATGTTGCATCCTTGTTTTGAGGTGTTTGCTTGATGTTTGTATGCATTTTGCATCAATGCCATGTTTAACTTGTTTTGCTCATATCTTCTAGGCCGTAGCCCCGAATCTAATGAACTTTATATGTAACTTGACTAGAATTTCATGTAGATCATCTTGGGGATCTTTAACTTGCTGTTTAACCACTTCAACTTAAGGTTTATTCAGTTCTGGACCAATTTCGAAATATGCATATGAGGACTTACCGGAGTTGTTATATGTTGTTTCCGGCCTCATTTAAACTTGCCTTGATGTGTTGTTCTTGTTTGCATCATCTCTTGCCATGAGTAGCTTCATGTAGCTTTGTCATGCATCATGCTTGTTGTGCATCATGCCTTGTCCATGTGTGGTGTGTTTACTATGTTGTGTGCTTCTTCTCGATAGTTCCCGTTTCGTTGCGATCGTGAGGATGCGTTCGTCTACGTGTGGTTTGTCTTCGTGGCTTCATCTTCTTCATGGACTCGTTCTTCTTACTTGCGGGATTTTAGGCAAGATGACCGCTACCCTGGATCTCACTACTATCATTGCTATGCTAGTTGCTTCGTTCTATCGCTATGCTGCGTTACCTATCTTTTGCTCTTCAAGCCATCCCAAATTGCCATGAACCTCTAACCTTTGACACCATTCCTAGCAAACCGTTGTTTGGCTATGTTACCGCTTTGCTCAGCCCCTCTTATAGCGTTGCTAGTTGCAGTTGAAGTTGAAGATTGCTCCATGGTGGACAGGGTTATGTTGGGATATCACAATATCTCTTATATTATTAATGCATCTATATACTTGGTAAAGGTTGGAAGGCTCGGCCTTATGCCTGGTGTTTTGTTCCACTCTTGCCGCCCTAGTTTCCGTCATACCGGTGTTATGTTCCCGGATTTTGCGTTCCTAACGCGATCGGGTGATTTATGGGACCCCCCTGACAGTTCGCTTTGAATAAAACTTGTCCAGCAAGGCCCAACCTTGGTTTTACCATTTGCCTAACCACCACCTATAACCTTCCCTTGGGTCGGCCAACCCAAGGGTCATCTTTATTTTAGCCCCCCCGGGCCAGTGCTTGTCTAAGTGTTGGTCCGAACTGAGCAGCCTGCGGGGCCACCTCGGGGAAACTCGAAGTCTGGTTTTACTCGTAGCTTGACTTATCTGGTGTTGCCCTGAGAACGAGATATGTGCAGCTCCTATTGGGATTGTCGGCGCATCGGGCGGCTTTGCTGGTCTTGTTTTACCATTGTCGAAATGTCTTGTAAACCGGGATTCCAAGACTGACCGGGTCTTCCTGGGAGAAGGTCTATTCCTTCGTTGATCGCGAGAGCTTGTCATGGGCTAAGTTGGGACACCCCTGCAGGGTATAAACTTTCGAGAGCCGTGCCCGCGGTTATGTGGCAGATGGGAATTTGTTAATGTCCGGTTGTAGATAACTTGACACCAGATCCGAATTAAAACGCATCAACCGCGTGTGTAGCCGTGATGGTCTCTTCTCGGCGGAGTCCGGGAAGTGAACACGGTTTCTGTGTTATGTTTGACATAAGTAGGTGTTCAGGATCACCTCTTGATCATTGCTAGTTGACGACCGTTCCTTTGCTTCTCTTCTCGCTCTCATTTGCGTATGTTAGCCACCATATCTTGCTTAGCCGCTGCTGCAACCTCACCACTTTACCCCTTCCTTCCCATTAAGCTTTGCTAGTCTTGATACCCATGGTAATGGGATTGTTGAGTCCTCGTGGCTCACAGATTACTACAACAACAGTTGCAGGTACAGGTTTTCCGATGATCTTGACGCAAGCGCGATGTTTGGTTGTTTGGAGTTCTTCTTCTGCTTCTTCTTCGATCAGGGGATAGGTTCTAGGTCGGCAGCTTGGGCTAGCAGGGTGGATGTCGTTTGAGTTTCTGTTTGTGTTTCATCCGTAGTCGGATGGTGCTCTGATGTAATATGATGTTGTATTCGTGTGGCATTGTATGCCTTTTGTATGTATCCCCATCTATTATGTAATGTTGATGTAATGATATCCACCTTGCAAAAGCGTTTCAATATGCGGGTCTATCCTTGGTGGGACCTTCGAGTTCCTTTTGGATAGGGTCGCATATTGGGCGTGACAAGTTGGTATCAGAGCCTCGACCGACCCTAGGAGCCCCCTTGATTGATCGTGTAGTTTGGCCGTTGTTGAGTCTAGAAGAAAACTATTTTTGGAGTCTAGTTATATCGGAGAGTAGGAATTCTTTTTACTCCTTAGTCCCTTCGTCGCTTTGGTAAGGAATCTTGATGTAGGTGTTTTGAACTACTCCTCTTCCCATTCAAATTATTCTTTAGGATCACGTGGTTAGTTTCGTGAGTTGTCCATCCTCTTTTGTTCGTTGCATCTCTCGTCAAGTCGACTCGAACCTCTTTGTCTTTCGCGAGATCAATCCTCAGTTCTTCCTCCGACGTTGTTGTTTTTCCCTGTCCAAAGTTGTCTTTATTTTTCCCACCCGCCCACCCTTTTTCTCCTCAGAACCGGAGTCCGTAATCGAGTATCCATCCTACTCGTGCGAAGTTTTTGCTTTCTTTCCTCAATGATTTCAACCGGTGTTTTCCTCTTCAAGATATTCATCGGTTCCCCCTTCCAAGTTACCCTTGTTTCCCGCCCTCCCACCCTCTTATTCCCGGAGTCTGAGTCTCTTTCGACCATCAACTTCATTTGTGTGGAGCCTCTTCAATCTTCCCTCAATTATTTCAACCGGTGGATTCTCGTCTCGTTCGTCATTCTTCATCCCTTTCTTTTTCCGGTGGATTCGATTCAAGTTTTTTTTTTCGGGTTGATCATATTCTTTCTCTCGGCTCAAATGTTTTCCCCTTGCTCGTTCGCCTCTCGCCAGTTTATCCTTCCGGAGTGTTCAAGATATTTCAGGAGATTCGTCTGTGTTCCAATTAATTCGAGGTTGTCACCTCATTCAAATATTTCAATTGTTCCGGTGCATCATCTATCGTTTCAACATCCTTTTCAACGGTGTTTTCTTTTAGTGGGCCCTAACCCACAGGTCTTTTCCCAGGATCTTACCTGACTCTTCTAATTCCCCCGGAGTTATTCTCAATTCTTTTAAAAGTGTGATGTAAGAATGGACTTCATTAGTCAGATGCCTTCTCCAAGATCGCTTTCGAATTCTCTTCATCGTCGGCTCAACCTCTTTGCTTTTCATCCTCCCGGAGTATCCTAGTAATTTTGGTGGTGTTTCTCGTCGTCATTTGGAGATCGAAGAAGAGCTTTTCCTCTGAATCTTGTCCGTTCCCCGGAGATTCGCGGTGCTAGCTCGATGTTATGCTATCAAATTGTCTTTAGTCATGCAAATTCTTTCCATCCATCCGGAGTATGTTAGAAGTTGTTTTTCCATTTCTTTTCACCGGAGGCCATCATTCCAGTTATCGTCTCTAATTATCCCGATGCTTCGTTCAAGTGTTCTTTTATCAGCTCAGGATCTCTTCGTTCTTTTGCATCTAAATCCCCTCAAGCATATTGGTTCTTCTAATTCTTCCCGGTGATTCATACTCTTTCATCAGTCATTTTTGAATTCTTACGGTGGTTCTTTCAAGATCTTCTTTCCTTGATTATCTTTTAATTCATTCGTTCTTTTCAATCCTACTGGTGGTTCATGAAGACTTTCTCAAGTTTTGTGCTATTCTCTCCTAAATCCTTTTCAAGAAGAATAAGTAGTATGCAAAATCCATTGCTTGTCATCAATTTAATTTGATGAAGGATAAGCATATAATAAATCTTATTCTCATTTCTTATATCCAAGTGATTAATCCCTTCCTTCAGAGTTTGTTCTTGAGGAATAAATTCTAGCTCCAAGTGTTTTCATTTTTTTTCTTTTTCGGAGTTCAATTTTCTCGGTCATCTCGTCGGAACCTCCATCTAAATCATCGCAAGCTTTCATCTTATTCTTTCATCCTTCATTCTATCTCATCATCCTTTGTCACCGGAGTTCTTCATGATTTAATTCATTCTGCAAGAGTTCGTCAAGTATCTTTCCATCCTCTCAAGTTCATGTTCTAATCATTCCATTTTTAGCCGGAGTGCTACATAAATCCTTTCGGTCTTATTCGTTTCTTTTCTCATTCTAACCACTCCGGTTAGAACGAGTGGTTTCATAGTCTATCTGATTCCGTGAGCTTTCGATTCTCGCCATCCTCGTCGTTCCTCTCTTCTTCTCGACTGCTCTCGATTCTTTGCTTCTTCCCTTGAGTTCTTGTTTCGCCTCATCTTTTTTTCCCTTCCGTCTCGGTCCTAAGATCTCGGGACGAGATCTCTTGTTAGTGGAGGAGTGTTGTAACGCCCCGGATTCGATGTGCCAGGTGTCTGCCAGTTATTCGCCGTTGTTGCCATGTCATTTGCTTGCGTGTTGCATTTTGCCATGTCATCATCTGCATTTCATATCATGTCATCATGTGCATCTCATTTTGCATACGTGTTCATTTCATGCATCCGAGCATTTTCCCCGTTGTCCGTTCTGCAATCCGGCACTCCTATGTCATCCGACGTCCCCTTTTTGCCTCTTCTCTTGTGCGGGTGTTAAACGTTCTCGGAATGGACTGAGTCTTGCCAAGCGGCCTTGGTATAGCACCGGTAGACCGCCTGTCAAGTTTCGTGCCATTTGGAGGTCGGTTGATACTCCAACGGTTAACCGGGTAACCGTAAAGCCCTCTTTGAGTTGCAGCCCAACACCCCATCCAAAGTGGCCCAAAACCCACCAAACTCCCCTCCATGCTCTCGGTCGTTCGATCACGATCGCGTGGCCGAAAACCGCTCCTTATTTGGACTCTCCTAGCTCCCTCTACCTATATAAACACCCCTCCCCCGAAATCCCGGTCTAACCCTAGTCTTCTTCCTCCCGCCGCCGCCGGACACGTCCACCCCGGCCGGACATGTCCGCCCGGCCACCTCACACGGGCCAACCAGCGCGCGACACATCATCATCTCCGCCGCCGCAGCCAACCGCACCCCGCCACCTCAGCCCGGGCCGCGCTCCACTTCGCTGCCTCCGCCCGCGGGCCCGTGGAGCCCGACCGCGGCCCTCCCGGCCCAC
>NC_041389.1:253294650-253301313 GCF_002162155.2 Triticum dicoccoides
CGCGCCTCGCCGCCGCTCCGGCGGGAGTTCGCCGGAGCGCGAGCCCCGCCGCCTCCTCGCCGTCCCCGCGCTGCCCCGCGCCGGATCCGGCGAGATCCGGCCGGAGGAGATCGCCCGGGGCCCTTCCTCTCCATCTCCGGCGGAGATCCGGCGAGATCCGCCGCCGCCTCGACATCCGTGCCACGGTCAACCCTTTCCCCGGGGTGAGATTTTCTGCTAAGTCCCCGAAATCCCTGACATAATCATGCCATGTTCATCGCATCATATCTCTGCATCCGTAGCTCCGTTTCGTGCGTGTAATATGTCAAATTGTTCGCCTCAACGTGTACTTCATTTCATTCCATTGCATCATTTTCATTTGAGCTCATCTTGATGCCCGAAATGCTGTTGGAAGAGTGCATGTTGATGTTAATCTGCTGAAACTGTTATAACTTGCTCATTTACCATTTTTGCCATGATTGATGTGTGCATCCTATGAGGTTGATGTCTACATGTGTTTTGATCTATGTTATGCCATCTTTCCAGGGGTGCCAACCATGTATTTTTGTGAGTTGTGTGCTGAGTGTATCAAGCTTGCTAAGTAGGGTAGTTGCTGTTGCTGTTTTCCTGACAAATTCTGTTATATTTTGTTGCTATGTTAACATGCTTCTACTAATCATTCTATGCATAATCTGGAGGTGTCCTATAAACATGTTTTGATCTACATGTCTTGCTATATCCATTCATGCCCTTGGTTGTAATTATAGCCTGATGGAACATGTTGTTATCTTGCTCTAAACTTTGCTAAATGATGTTGCTGTCAGCCTATTAACATTAAGTTCAATGTTTCCATGATTGTTTCCTAGTGATCCATGCATCCTATGAACTTGATCTTGCCATGCTTAGCTTCATAAACATGACTTCTTACTGTTGGGTGCCTTGCCATGCCATGTATTGCTCAGTGGTGAGTGGTTCAAGCTCACCAACATGACTACTTATTGTTGTTCCTGCCATGTATGAATCTGTAATATAACTTGCCATGTTTACATGGGTGCCATCATATTTTCTATGCCTTTTTGGCTCTTGGTCAGTAAGGGACTTTTGATCTATGCTATTAGTAGATTCATGCCATGCCTTTGTTTGCCATGATATGTTCCTGTAACATGTTGTTTGATAGCTTTAAACATTGCAACCTGATGTTATTTCTGCTAAGCCTGAAACTGTTATTATTTGCAATCTTTCCATGTTCTTTTGAGCATGTTCTAGTCTTTTCTGGAGATAGCTCAGTGTTCATGTTTTGTTATGCTTTACGTGTACTTCATGCCCATGCCTTTTGTTATTATATTGTGGTACCTTAGCATGTTGTTTTGATGCTTGCAATATGCCTAGTTGCTGTTTTGGACAGATTGTTGCTATGACTTGTATAGTGTGTGGGTGTTGAACCGTTGCTCCGTTTTGAGTGTGCTCTATATGAAACTTGCTTGATTTTGAATGTAGTTTCATATTATCATGTTGCATCCTTGTTTTGAGGTGTTTGTTTGATGTTTGTATGCATTTTGCCTCAATGGCATGTTTAACTTGTTTTGCTCATATCTTCTAGGCCGTAGATCCGAATCTAATGAACTTTATATGTAACTTGACTAGAATTTCGTGTAGATCACCTTGGGGATCTTTAACTTGCTGTTTAACCACTCCAACTTAAGGTTTATTCAGTTCTGGACCAATTTCGAAATATGCATATGAGGACTTACCGGAGTTGTTATATGTTGTTTCCGGCCTCATTTAAACTTGCCTTGATGTGTTGTTCTTGTTTGCATCATCTCTTGCCATGAGTAGCTTCATGTAGCTTTGTCATGCATCATGCTTGTTGTGCATCATGCCTTGTCCATGTGTGGTGTGTTTACTATGTTGTGTGCTTCTTCTCGATAGTTCCCGTTTCGTTGCGATCGTGAGGATGCGTTCGTCTACGTGTGGTTCGTCTTCGTGGCTTCATCTTCTTCATGGACTCGTTCTTCTTCCTTGCGGGATTTCAGGCAAGATGACCGCTACCCTGGATCTCACTACTATCATTGCTATGCTAGTTGCTTCGTTCTATCGCTATGCTGTGTTACCTATCTTTTGCTCTTCAAGCCATCCCAAATTGCCATGAACCTCTAACCTTTGACACCATTCCTAGAAAACCGTTGTTTGGCTATGTTACCGCTTTGCTCAGCCCCTCTTATAGCGTTGCTAGTTGCAGGTGAAGTTGAAGATTGCTCCATGGTGGACAGGGTTATGTTGGGATATCACAATATCTCTTATATTATTAATGCATCTATATACTTGGTAAAGGGTGGAAGGCTCGGCCTTATGCCTGGTGTTTTGTTCCACTTTTACCGCCCTAGTTTTCGTCATACCGGTGTTATGTTCCCGAATTTTGCGTTCCTAACGCGGTCGGGTGATTTATGGGACCCCCTGACAGTTCGCTTTGAATAAAACTTGTCCAGCAAGGCCCAACCTTGGTTTTACCATTTGCCTCACCACCACCTATACCCTTCCCTTGGGTCGGCCAACCCAAGGGTCATCTTTATTTTAGCCCCCCCGGGCCAGTGCTTGTCTAAGTGTTGGTCCGAACTGAGCAGCCTGCGGGGCCACCTCGGGGAAACTCGAAGTCTGGTTTTACTCGTAGCTTGACTTATCCGGTGTTGCCCTGAGAACGAGATATGTGCAGCTCCTATCAGGATTGTCGGCGCATCGGGCGGCTTTGCTGGTCTTGTTTTACCATTGTCGAAATGTCTTGTAAACCGGGATTCCGGGACTGATCGGGTCTTCCTGGGAGAAGGTCTATTTCTTCGTTGATCGCGAGAGCTTGTCATGGGCTAAGTTGGGACACCCCTGCAGGGTATAAACTTTCGAGAGCCGTGCCCGTGGTTATGTGGCAGATGGGAATTTGTTAATGTCCGGTTGTAGATAACTTGACACCAGATCCGAATTAAAACGCATCAACCGCGTGTGTAGCCGTGATGGTCTCTTCTCGGTGGAGTCCGGGAAGTGAACACGGTTTTTGTGTTATGTTTGACATAAGTAGGTGTTCAGGATCACCTCTTGATCATTGCTAGTTGACGACTGTTCCTTTGCTTCTCTTCTCGCTCTCATTTGCGTATGTTAGCCACCATATCTTGCTTAGCCGCTGCTGCAACCTCACCACTTTATCCCTTCCTTCCCATTAAGCTTTGCTAGTCTTGATACCCATGGTAATGGGATTGCTGAGTCCTCGTGGCTCACAGATTACTACAACAACAGTTGCAGGTACAGGTTTTCCGATGATCTTGACGCGAGCGCGATGTTTGCTTGTTTGGAGTTCTTCTTCTGCTTCTTCTTCGATCAGGGGATAGGTTCCAGGTCGGCAGCCTGGGCTAGCAGGGTGGATGTCGTTTGAGTTTCTGTTTGTGTTTCATCCGTAGTCGGATGGTGCTCTGATGTAATATGATGTTGTATTCGTGTGGCATTGTATGCCTTTTGTATGTATCCCCATCTATTATGTAATGTTGATGTAATGATATCCACCTTGCAAAAGCGTTTCAATATGCGGGTCTATCCTTGGTGGGACCTTCGAGTTCCTTTTGGATAGGGTCGCATATTGGGCGTGACATCCCACCACTGGCTAGGCCATCCCTCCACTTACCCACACCCCCTGTTATTCTGCGGCGACGGCAGCCTCACACCGCAGCCAAACCAGTGAACGCTCGTACTCCTCTCCGTGTGGGCATCCACTGCCGTGTCTTACCCAGCTCCGCGTCGTCCCCTTCCTAGGCCTCGCCGTCGTCCACCGCCGTGGTGCTCTCGGCGTGGCGTGGTCAATGTGGTCAACGACCGACTTCCATCGAAAGAGTACTGTACATGGAGAGGCTGACAGCTGGGTCCACGGCAGCCGCAAGGAAGTGCCTCCTTATTACGCGGAAAATAATTATTCCTCCACCTGACAGCGGGAACCCACCGGACGGGCCACCAGTATTTTGTGAAATATTTTGTTTCCCCCTGACTGCTGGGACCCACCGGACGGGCCACCGTATTTCGCGAAAAAAACGTTCCCCCACTGTCAGCTCGGACCCACCGGAAGTGCCTTCTTATTACGCACAAAAAAATGAATACTCCCCCGGCTAGCTGGGACCTACCTTGGTGGGAGGCTGACTTGTGGGCCTACTAAGTTGACGGGGACAAAGGGCTTTGTCAACTTAGTCAATATGAACGATTCTAGCTCCAGTGACCGTACGATGTCCATCCAACGGCCGTAGTGCTTCTTCAACCTCTGGTCTTCTTGCTCCAGCCGCCCAAAGCAGCGCCGGTCGTGCCGCATGCTCCTGCCTCCCGTGGCCAGTTGTGCTGACGCGGAGGCCTCACCGCCCCTACTATTCCACCACTGGCCAGGCCCTGCGGCGACGGCAGCCTCACACCGCAGCCGAACCAGTGAACCCTCGTACTCCTCTCCGCGCAGGCTTCCACTGCCGCGTCTTCCCCGGCTCCGCGTCGTCCCCTTCCTAGGCCTCGCCGTCGTCCACCGCCGTGGTGCTCTCCGCGCGGCATGGTCAACGTGGTCAAGGAATGACTTCCATCGGAAGAGTACTGTACGTGGAGAGGCTGACAGCTGGGTCCACGGCCACAACCCATTTTTTTGTGATTTGCCAAGTAAGTCGCTTTGCCAGGCCTGTTGGGCTGCAAATCTTTCAAGACGAGGAGAGCTTTCATTCGGCTAGCCGAGAAAATGGCCCATCAGCAATGAGAAATGGGCTATACATTTTTAAAACACATCAAACCGACAATTAGTTTCAAATATCTTTTTTTTCCATTTCAAGATTTTAAATTAAATTAATTTTTATGTGTGGAGATTTGTTGGATTTTATATTGATATACATTTATTTTTAAAATCAGTTTGAATGTGAGTCAAAATTTCAGGATTAAAAACAGTTCGGACCGCACCGAAATATGTAAAATTTCGTATAATTTTTTAACCATGGCCACAATATGGGCTGTAATGCTAAGAAAAAGAATATGGGCTCCAAAACAACCTTAAGAATTAGCAAATGGGCTGTAAATTATTAGAAAAATAATGGCAGATGGGATGTATGCTGTTTTCCACAGATTTGAGGCTTTCCTAAAAAAAGGTTGACGCACAAGCAGTGACTGTTGGATGTCCATCCAACGACCGTCGTGCTTCTTCAATCTCTGCTCTTCCTGCTCCAGCCACTCAAACAAGTGCCGACGGGACTGCCTGCTCCCTCCTCCCTGCGGCCGGCTGTGCTGTCGCGCATGCCTCACTGCCCCACCGTACTCCCATCGCTGGCCTAGCCATCCCTCTACTCACCCACACCTGCTGTTATTCTTCGGAGACGGAAGACGAACCAGTAAACCCTCGTACAGTCGTACTCCCCTCCGCGTGGGAAACAACTACCGAGTCTTTCCTGCCTCCGTGTCGTCCCCTTCCTAGGCCTCACCGTCGTCCACCGCCGTGGTGCTCTCGGCGCGCCATGGTCAATGTGGTCAACGACCGACTTCCATCAGAAGAGTACCGTGCGTGGAGATGCTGGCAGCTGGGTCCACGGCCGCAGCAAGGAAGTGCCTCCTTATTACACGCAAAATAATTATTCCTCCACCTGACAGCGGGGACCCACTGGACGGGCCACCGTGTTTCGTGAAAAAAACATTCCCCCCTGACTGCTGGGATCCACCAGCTACACCTTCGCACGCAAGGAAGTGCGTCCGGGCAAAAAAAAAACAAAACGATTCGCCCCCCTAACTGCTGGGACCCACCAGCTACATCTTCGCACGCAAGGAAGTGCGTCCGGGCAAAAAAAAACCAAAACGATTCGCCCCCCTGAGTGCTGGGACCCACCAGCTACATCTTCGCACGCAAGGAAGTGCCTGACAGTCGGGACCCACCTGGTCGAAGCGTACGTAGCGTTGTCATTCTGGTCACAAACGTGTACGTACATATATACTGGTCGATGTAGAGGCACGCACGTGTCATAGTAGAGGCGCGTACGTGTCGTAGTAGAGGCGCGCACGTAGCATGTATACGTACGTACAACGGCCAGGGTGCAAGAAAGAAAATACGGCCACGTACGTACATACGGGCAGGGTCTTGAACGCCTACTCGCGCAAACGTACGGCCAGGGCTCGTGTACATGGCTGGGTTGGAACGGAGAAACAGCGTCGTCGTCGTGTTCATGGGGAGGCAACGAAATGATCGTGTTCATGGGGAGGAAACAAAATGCGTCGTGTTCATGGGGAGGCAACGGAATGTGTCATGTTCATCGAGAGGCAACGGAACGCGTGGGAGCCAACCGGATGGGGTCAGAACAGAATGTGTGGTCGTGTTCATCGGGAGGCAACGGAACGCGTGGGAGCCAACCAGATGGGGATGGAACAAGCGATGGAAACCGGGCCTAGCATACCGCAGAACAGAGGAAATGGACCTGCTATGTTTGGAACGGGGTCCTGTTGATCGGGAGGGGTCTGGCAGACCACAAAATGGGGGAAAAGGAGCTCCTACGGTCGAAACGGGGGTCTTGTTGATCGGGAGGGGTGTGGCGTACCGCAAAACGGACGAAACGGACGTCCTCCGGTCGAAACGGGGGTCCTATTGATCGGGAGGGGTGTGGCGTACCGCAAAACGGACAAAACGGACCTCCTACGGTCGAAACGGGG
>NC_041389.1:253301868-253330388 GCF_002162155.2 Triticum dicoccoides
GAAACGGGGGTCCTGTTGATCGGGAGGGGTGTGGCGTACCGCAAAACGGACGAAACGGACTTGTGTTGGAGCGCTACGGTCGAAACGGGGGTCCTGTTCATCGGGAGGGGTGTGGCATACCGCAAAACGGGACTCCACGGGATACTGTTCATCTCCACCGTCGACCTCCTCCAGCCTCCACGGGCTACCATCGACGTCCTCCAGCCTCCACGGGCTCCTGTTAATCCAGCCTCCACTGCGTGCTACTCCACTGGCTACTGTTCAACCACCCCTCCACGGGCACCCCTCCACCGTCTACTGTTCATCCAGCCCTCCACACCACGTGGTCCTGTTCAACCACCCCTCCACGAGCACCCCTCCACCGTCTACTATTCATCCAGCCCTCCACACCACGGGGTCCTGTTCATCCAGAGGCAATGCCACCGCTCACTGTTCATCCAACCCCCCCGCAACGCTCACTGTTCATCCCAGAGGCATAATTGATCGGCTTCAGTTAGTAGCAGTAGCGAAGGAATCGCTCGATCGGGTTTAGTTAACAGCCATCGATCGATCACTCGGATTCAGTAACGCGTAGCCTGCAGTGCAATCGCTTGGGTTCAGTTAGAGCCCAACGCCTCGCTCGGGTTGAGTTAGAGCCAACGCCTCGCACACACGCGCGTACGTGTATGAGAGAAACACGCATCGCTCGGCCCTCGACCTCCCACCGTAACCGGGAACTCCCCGAAATTTTCCTCGTCCTCGCTTCTACCACGGTTTTCTCCATCATGGACGGCCCAAAGAATGTCATGCAGCTGCGTCTCCGGCCTGCCCAGGACGAAGAGCCCATTTTTTGTCATGATTTTTTTTCATAGAAGTAGGATCCCACCACATCTATGATGATACCGGGTTTGTCACAATTATCATCATAGAAGTGTCATATGTATGACAGAATTTTTTTTCGTTCGACCCAAAATGTCACGGATGTGTCTTTTTTTGTAGTGGGAGGAGAGGGAGAAGGAAGGAGAGGGAGGAAAAGGAGGAAAGGGGCCCAGCCCCTTAGTCCAATTTGGTTTGGGCTAGGGGGACCGTGCGCCCTGCCTCCTCTCTTCCACCACTTGGCCCATGAGGCCCATTACTTCTTCCTCGTATTCCCGTAACTCCCCGGTACCCCGAAAAATATCCGAATCAATCGGAACCTTTCCGATGTCCGGATATAGTCATCCAATATATCGATCTTTATGTCTCGACCATTTCGAGACTCCTCGTCATGTCGCCGATCTCATCCGGGACTCCGAACTACCTTCGGTACATCAAATCACATAAACTCGTAATACCGATCGTCACAGAACTTTAAGCGTGCGGACCCTACGGGTTCGAGAACTATGTAGACATGACCGAGACACGTCTCCAGTCAATAACCAATTGCGGAACCTGGATGCTCATATTGGCTCCCACATATTCTACGAAGATCTTTATCACTCAAACCGCATAACAGCATACGTTGTTCCCTTTGTCATCGGTATGTTACTTGTCCGAGATTCGATCGTAGGTATCTCAATACCTAGTTCAATCTCGTTACTGGCAAGTCTCTTTACTCATTTCGTAATACATCATCCCACAACTAACTCATTAGTTGCATTGCTTGCAAGGCTTATAGTGATGTGTATTACCGAGAGGGCCCAGAGATACCTCTCCGACAATCGGAGTGACAAATCTTAATCTCGATCTATGTCAACCCAACAAGTACCTTTGGAGACACCTGTAGAGCACCTTTATAATCACCCAATTACGTTGTGACATTTGGTAGCACACTAAGTGTTCCTCCTGTATTTGGGAGTTGCATAATCTCATAGTCATAGGAACATGTATAAGTCACGAAGAAAGCAATAGCAACATACTAAACGATCAAATGCTAAGCTAACTGAATGGGTCAAGTCAATCACATCATTCTCTAATGATGTGATCCCGTTAATCAAATGACAACTCATGTCTATGGCTAGGAAACTTAACCATCTTTCATTCAACGAGCTAGTCAAGTAGAGGCATACTAGTGACACTCTGTTTGTCTATGTATTCACACATGTACTAAGTTTTCGGTTAACACAATTCTAGCATGAATAATAAACATTTATCATGATATAAGGAAATAAATAATAACTTTATTATTGCCTCTAGGGCATATTTCCTTCAGTCCCCCACTTGCACTAGAGTCAATAATCCAGTTCACATCTCCATGTGACTAATACCCAAAGGGTTTACTAGAGTCAATAATCTAGTTCACATCGCTATGTGATTAACACCCAAAGAGTGATCATGTTTTGCTTGTGAGAGAAGTTTAGCCTACGGGTCTGCAACATTCAGATCCGTATGTTTTGCTTGTGAGAGAAGTTTAGCCGTCTCTAAAGCATAACCCCAAAATGATAGCTGTAAATTAGTAAGAGACATCATAGATCGCACCATATCCAGTAAAGTACGATTACAACGTTCGGACACCACATTACGATGTGGTGTTCCGGGTGGCGTGAGTTGCGAAACTATTCCGTATTGTTTCAAATGAAGACCAAACTCGTAACTCAAATATTATCGTCCACGATCAGATCGTAGAAACTTTATTTTCTTGTTACGATGATTTTCCACTTCACTCTGAAATTCTTTGAACTTTTCAAATGTTTCAGGCTTATGTTTTATCAAGTAGATATACCCATATCTGCTCAAATCATCTGTGAAGGTGAGAAAATAATGCTACCCGCTGCGAGCCTCAATATTCATCGGACCACATACATCAGTATGTATGATTTCCAACAAATCTGTTGCTCGCTCCATTGTTCCGGAGAACGAAGTTTTAATCATCTTGCCCATGAGGCATGGTTCACAAGTACCAAGTGATTGATAATCAATTGGTTCCAAAAGTCCATCAGAATGGAGTTTCTTCATGCACTTTACACCAATATGACCCAAACGGCAGTGCCATAAATAAATTGCACTATCATTATCAACTCTGCATCTTTTGGCTTCAATATTATGAATATGTGTATTACTACTATCGAGATTCAACAAAAATAGAACACTCTTCAAGGGTGCATGACCATAAAAGATATTACTCATATAAATAGAACAACCATTATTCTTTGATTTAAATGAATAACCGTCTCGCATCAAACAAGATCCAGATATAATGTTCATGCTTAACGCTGGCATCAAATAACAATTATTCAGGTCTAAAACTAATCTCGAAGGTAGATGTAGAGGTAGCGTGCCGACTGCGATCACATCGACTTTGGAACCGTTTCCCACGTGCATCGTCACCTCGTCCTTAGCCAATCTTCGCTTAATCCGTAGTCCCTGTTTCGAGTTGCAAATATTAGCAACAGAACCAGTATCAAATACCCAGGCACTACGACGAGCATTAGTAAGGTACACATCAATAACATGTATATCACATATACCTTTGTTCACCTTGCCATCCTTCTTATCCTCCAAATACTTGGGGCAGTTCCGCTTCCAGTGACTTGTCCCTTTGCAGTAGAAGCACTCAGTCTCAGGCTTAGGTCCAGACTTGGGATTCTTCACTTGAGCAGCAACTTGCTTGTCGTTCTTCTTGAAGTTCCCCTTCTTCCCTTTACCCTTTTTCTTGAAACTGGTGGTCTTGTTGACCATCAACACTTGATGATCTTTCTTGATTTCTACCTCCGCAGCCTTTAGCAATGCGAAGAGCTCGGGAATTGTCTTATCCATCCCTTGCATGTTATAGTTCATCACGAAGCTCTTGTAGCTTGGTGGCAGTGATTGAAGAATTCTGTCAATGACACTATCAGATTAACTCCCAGTTGAATCAAGTGATTATTATACCCAGACACTTTGAGTATATGCTCACTGACAGAACTATTCTCCTCCATTTTGCAGTTGTAGAACTTATTGGAGACTTCATATCTCTCAATCCAGGCATTTGCTTGAAATTTTAACTTAAACTCCTGGAACATCTCATATGTTTCAAAACGTAGTTGAAGTCTTGGTTCTAAGCCGTAAAGCATGGCACACTGAACTATTGAGTAGTCATCAGCTTTGCTCTGCCAGACATTCATAACATCTGGCATTGCTCCTGCAGCGGGTTTGGCACCTAGCAGTGCTTCCAGGATGTAATTCTTCTGTGCAGCAATGAGGATAATCCTCAAGTTACGGACCCAGTCCGTGTAGTTGCTACCATCATCTTTCAACTTAGCTTTCTCTAGGAATGCATTGAAATTCAACGGAACAATAGCACAGGCCATCTATCTACAACAACATAGACATGCAAAATGCTATCAGGTACGAAGTTCATGATAAATTAAAGTTCAATTAATCAAATTACTTAAGAACTCCCACTTAGATAGACATCCCTCTAATCATATAAGTGATCACGTGATCCAAATCAACGAAACCATGTCCGATCATCATGTGAGATGGAATAGTTTTCAATGGTGAATATCACTATGTTGATCATATCTACTATATGATTCACACTCGAACTTTCGGTCTCAGTGTTCCGAGGCCATATCTGCATATGCTAGACTCGTCAAGTTTAACCCGAGTATTCATCATGTGCAAAACTGGTTGCACCCGTTGTATGTGAACGTAGAGCTTATCACACCCGATCATCACGTGGTGTCTTGGCACGACGAACTTTCGCAATGGTGCATACTCGGGGAGAACAGTTGTACCTTGAAATTTAGTGAGAGATCATCTTATAATGCTACTGTCAAACTAAGCAAAATAAGATGCATAAAGGATGAACATCACATGCAATCAATATAAGTGATATGATATGGCCATCATCATCTTGTGCCTTTGATCTTCATCTCCAAAGCACCGTCATGATCACCATCATCACCGGCTTGACACCTTGATCTCCATCGAAGCATCGTTGTCGTCTCGCCAACTATTGCTTCTACGACTATTGCTACCACTTAGTGATAAAGTAAAGCAATTACATGGCGATTGCATTTCACACAATAAAGCGACAACCATATGGCTCCTGCCAGTTGCCGATAACTCCGTTACAAAACATGATCATCTCATACAATAAAATTTAGCATCATGTCTTGACCATATCACATCACAACATGCCCTGCAAAAACAAGTTAGACGTCCTCTACTTTGTTGTTGCAAGTTTTACGTGGCTGCTACGGGCTGAGCAAGAACCATTCTTACCTACGCATCAAAACCACAATGATTTTTCGTCAAGTATGTGTTGTTTTAACCTTCAACAAGGACCGGGCGTAGCCACACTCAATTCAACTAAAGTTGGAGAAACTAACACCCACCAGCCACCTATGTGCGAAGCACATCGGTAGAACCAGTCTCGCGTAAGCATACGCGTAATGTCGGTCCGTGCCGCTTCATCCAACAATACCGCCGAATCAAAGTATGACATTGATATGTCTCCAACGTATCTATAATTTTTGATTGTTCCATGCTATTATATTATCCATCTAGGATGTTTTATATGCATTTATATGCTATTTTATATGATTTTTGGGACTAACCTATTAACCTAGAGCCCAGTGCCAGTTTCTTTTTTCCCCTTGTTTTTGAGTATTGCAGAAAAGGAAAACCAAATGGAGTCCAATTGACCTGAAATTTGACGGAGATTGTTTTTGGACCAGAAGAAGCCCATGGTGTACCGGAGATGGGCCAGAAGAGTCCCGAGGCCACCACGAGGGTGGAGGGTGCGCCCTACCCCCTGGGCGTGCCCCCCTACCTCGTGTCCGCCTCAGAGACCCCCTGACTTGTTCCTGACGACAACGCCTCTTATATATACCCAGACTTCCAAAACATAACCTAGATCAGGAGTTCCTCCGCCGCAAGCCTCTGTAGCCACAAAAACCAATCGGGACCCTATTCCGGCACCCTACCGGAGGGGAATCCCTCACCGGTGGCCATCTTCATCATCCCGGCACTCTCCATGACTAGGAGGGAGTAGTTCACCCTCGGGGCTGAGGGTTTGTACCAGAGCTATGTGTTTGATCTCTCTCTCTCTCTCTCTCTCGTGTTCTTGAGGTGGTACGATCTTGATGTATCGCGAGCTTTGCTATTATAGTTGGATCTTATGATGTTTCTCCCCCTCTAATCTCTTGTAATGGATTGAGTTTTCCCTTTGAAGTTATCTTATCGGATTGAGTCTTTAAGGATTTGAGAACACTTGATGTATGTCTTGCATGTGCTTATCTGTGGTGACAATGGGATATCACATGATTTACTTGATGTATGTTTTGATGATCAACTTGCGGGTTCTGTAACATTGTGAACTTATGCATAGGGGTTGGCACACATTTTCGTCTTGACTCTCCGGTAGAAACTTTGGGGAACTCTTTGAAGTTCTATGTTGGTTGAATAGATGAATCTGAGATTGTGTGATGCATATCGTATAATCATAGCCACGGATACTTGAGGTGACATTGGAGTATCTAGGTGACATTAGGGTTTGGTTGATATGTGTCTTAAGGTGTTATTCTAGTACGAACTCTATGATAGATCGAACAGAAAGAATAGCTTCGTGTTATTTTACTACGGACTCTTGAATAGATCGATCAGAAATGATAACTTTGAGGTGGTTTCATACCCTACAATAATCTCTTTGTTTGTTCTCCGCTATTAGTGACTTTGGAGTGACTCTTTGTTGCATGTTGAGGGATAGTTATATGATCCAATTATGTTATTATTGTTGAGAGAACTTGCACTAGTGAAAGTATGAACCCTAGGCCTTGTTTCCTAGCATTGCAATACCATTTACCCTCACTTTTATCGCTTGTTACCTTGCTGTTTTTATATTTTTAGATTACAAAAACCTATATCTATCATCCATATTGCACTTGTATCACCATCTCTTTGCCGAACTAGTGCACCTATACAATTTACCATTGTATTGGGTGTGTTGGGGACACAAGAGACTCTTTGTTATTTGATTGCAGGGTTGTTTGAGAGAGACCATCTTCAACCTATGCCTCCCACGGATTGATAAACCTTTAGTTATCCACTTGAGGGAAATTTGCTACTGTCCTACAAACCTCTGCACTTGGAGGCCCAACAACGTCTACAAGAAGAAGGTTGCATAGTAGACATCAGACATGCTAGTAAGCAGTGTGACCATTATCGCCCACTACTCACTTGTGTTCTACCCGTGCATATAACATCTACGCATGGACCTGGCTCGGATGCCACTGTTGGGAAACGCAGTAATTTCAAAAAAAATCCTACGCACACGCAAGATCACGGTGATGCATAGCAACAAGAGGGGAGAGTGTAGTCCATGTACCATTGTATACCATAAGCGGAAGCATTATGACAACATGGTTGATGTAGTCGTACGTCTTCACGATCCGACCGATCCTAGTACCGAAAGTACGGCACCTCCGCGATCTGCACATGTTCGGCTCGGTGACGTCCCACGAACTCTCGATCCTGCTAAGTGTCGAGGGAGAGCTTCGTCAGCACGACAGCATGATGATGGTGATGATGAAGCTACCGGCGCAAGGCTTCGCCTAAGCACTGCAACGATATGACCGAGGTGGATTATGGTGGAGGGGGAGCACCGCACATGGCTAAGACAATGTCTGTTGTTGTGTTCTAGGTTGCCCCTACCCCCGTATATAAAGGAGCAAGGGGGGAGGCCGGCCGACTGATACGTCCATTTTGCATCATGCTTTTATATCGATATTTATTGCATTATGGGCTGTTATTACACATTATGTCACAATACTTATGCCCTTTCTCTCTTATTTTACAAGGTTTACACGAAGAGGGAGAATGCCGGCAGCTGGAATTATGGGCTAGAAAAGAAGAAAATATCAGAGACCTATTCTGCACAACTCCAAAAGTCCTGAAACTCCACGGAAGCCATTTTTGAAATATTTTAAAAATATTGGGAAAAGAAAGCACCAGAGGGGGCCACACCCTGTCCACGAGGGTGGGGGCGCGCCCCCTGCCTCGTGGGCCCCCTGGCAGGCCTCCGGTGCCCATCTTTGGCTATATGAAGTCTTTTGCCCTAGAAAAAATTTAGAAGGAAGCTTTCGGGACGAAGCACTGCCGTCTCGAGGCGGAACCTTGGCGGAACCAATCTAGGGCTCCGGTGGAGCTATTCTGCCAGGGAAACATCCCTTCGAGAGGGGGAAATCATCACCATCGTCATCACCATCGATCCTCTCATCAAGAGGGGGTCAATCTCCATTAACATCTTCACCAGCACCATCTCCTCTCAAACCCTAATTCATCTCTTGTGTCCAATCTTTGTCTCAAAACCTCAGATTGGTACCTGTGGGTTGCTAGCAGTGTTGATTACTCCTTGTAGTTGATGCTAGTTGGTTTATTTGGTGGAAGATCATATGTTCAGATCCTTTATGCATATTAATACCCCTCTGATTATGAACATGAATATGATTTGTGAGTAGTTACGTTTGTTCCTGAGGACATGGGAGAAGTCTTGCTATAAGTAGTCATGTGAATTTGGTATTCGTTCGATACTTTGATGGGATGTATGTTGTCTTTCCTCTAGTGGTGTTATGTGAACGTCGACTACATGACACTTCACCATTGTTTGGGCCTATAGGAAGGCATTGGGAAGTAATAAGTAGATGATGGGTTGCTAGAGTAATAGAAGCTTAAACCCTAGTGTCGGTGTCAAAACCGGCGGATCTCGGGTAGGGGGTCCCGAACTGTGCATCTAGGCGGATGGTAACAGGGGACAAGGGACACGATGTTTTTACCCAGGTTCGGGCCCTCTCGATGGAGGTAAAACCCTACTCCTGCTTGATTGATATTGATGATATGGGTAGTACAAGAGTGGATCTACCACAAGATCAAGGAGGCTAAACCCTAGAAGCTAGCCTATGGTATGATTGTTGTTGTCATCATTGTCCTACGTACTAAAACCCTCCGGTTTATATAGACACCGGAGAGGGCTAGGGTTACACAGAGTCGGTTACAATGGTAGGAGATCTACATATCCATATTGCCAAGCTTGCCTTCCACGCCAAGGAAAGTCCCATCCGGACACGGGACGAAGTCTTCAATCTTGTATCTTCATAGTCTTGGAGTCCGGCCGACGATGATAGGTCGGCTATCCGGACACCCCCTAGTCCAGGACTCCCTCAGTAGCCCCTGAACCAGGCTTCAATGACGACGAGTCCAGCGCGCATATTGTCTTCGGCATTGCAAGGCGGGTTCCTCCTCCGAATAATTCATAGAAGATTGCGAACACCAGGATAGTGTCCGGCTCTGTAAAATAAATTCCACATACCACCGTAGAGAGAATAATATTTGCACAAGTTCAATCTGCTGACGTATTTTGTGGCGTGACGTCACACCACTACCAAGCCTTTACTTGAATCATTTTTATTATACCACCTCAACGCGTTTAGCGAAGCGGTTTCCTTGGCACGTCTTGTCGAAGCAGAGATCGTGTTCCCCTTATTCCGGGATTCTCATCAATACGGACGTGGGTAACCCAACCGCGCCATTGATTGCGGCGCTTGGGAGATAAGCGAGTTTTACTAGGCTAGTAGGGACGCATAGTTTCGTCCGCCCATATATAAGGGGATAAGGATCCACCTCCTTTACCTACGCCTTCTTCCTCCTTTGCTTATCCATCTCCGCGCACTCGAGCTCCAGTGCCCAAGTCCGCACATCTCACCTCGACCTTCTCCAGCCATGTCCGGAGCGGGAGGCAAGTGGATGGCCTCCTCCGTTACGGAGGGGCACATCGAGAAGCTGCGCAGCACTGGATACCTATCCAGCGACATCGCGCACCGGCTGCCCAACGAGGGGCAGCTCATCCCCACCGCCAGGACCCATGAGAGGGTCGTATTCCTTCCCCACTTCCTCCGCGGACTGGGCTTCCCACTTCACCCCTTTGTCCGAGGGCTCATGTACTATTACGGCCTGGATTTCCACGATCTGGCCCCAAACTTCATCCTCAACATCTCGGCGTTTATCGTCGTGTGCGAGGCCTTCCTCTGCATCCAGCCCCACTTCGGCTTGTGGCTAAAGACCTTCAATGTCAAGCCGAAGGTTGTGAAGGGCAGCCAAGCGGAGTGCGGAGGCGCCATGGTGGGCAAAATGCCCAATGTTACTTGGCTTGAGGGTGCCTTCGTGGAATCCATCAAAGGGTGGCAATCGGGGTGGTTCTATATCACCGAGCCGCGTGACCCTAAATGGGCAGCGGCACCCGAGTTCAGATCTGGCATCCCCATGCAGCTCACCTCCTGGAAAGAGAAGGGCTTGCTATGGGGCAGTTCGGAAGAGCTGACCGGACTCCAGTCCTGTCTCCAGACCCTGGTGAACAAGAAGCTTAAGCTTGTCAACGTGATCCAGGTCATGCTCGTCCGCCGGATTCTCCCCTGCCAGCAACGGGCCTTCAATTTGTGGGAGTTTGATCCGGCACAGCACCGGACCCTGAGCGGGCTCTTCGACACGATGTACGAAGCGGCCTGGAGGGTGCTGTTCAAGGGCGTCGAAGCTCCCGCATCCGCCACCGAAGATCGCGGATTCAGCACGCAGCGCCCAGCGGGCGAGGTAAGCTATGTTATTCTTTATGGGACACTCATTTTTCTCATAGTTTGACTCTATGTGGGATCTAACCTCCCAATACCTTTGACAGGACTGGCAGAAGACGTCCGGACAGGTTAACTGTCCGGCTCCCCTTCCAGAAGACCCAGCGGACGCCCGTTTGACAGGGCTGCTGGTCCTGGCACTTTACGTAGTGCCAGAGAAGAAGGCCAAGAAGAAGGCCACGGGAACCCGAAGGAGTTCCCGGCGTCAGGTGGTATCGGACTCATCGTCCGATGACTCCGAGGCGGACTCCTCCCCCAAAGACGAGGAGGAGAAGAAAGAGGCCTCTCCCCCAGCGGGGGGAGAGAAGAAGAGGAAGGCCTCCCCAACGAGGGAGGCCGAAGGGTCCAAGAAGGGAAGGACCCTTCCCCCGGACTGCTCCGCCAATGTTGGCGATGGCAACGAGGAGTGGACCTCAAGGGCCAAGCCCCTGGCGAGATCGTAAGTATCCGGACTCCTAGATAGTTTATAATTTTTCTTTTTGCCACATGGTGTCTTTCTAATGCCGCATACAACCTGTAGTCCGGCCAAGGATGATCTTCCCGCTTCGTCGAGCGGGTCCTTGGGTACGTCGGATATGGATTCTCTTCCGACCACCTCAACCCCCCGTGACGCTGACGACGCCGAGGTGGGATCCCGGGAAGGGACCTGCCAGGAGGAGGAGGCCCCGGAGGTGCTGCAAGGCAACCTCCCGAACTCTGCACCGGACTCCGCACCGGAACTTGCAGTGGTTCCGGAGTCCGGCGAGCGGCCTCTTCGTAAGAAGGGCAAGACTGTGACACCGGCGGCTCTGTCCAACCGGAGGCGCCGGATAACTTGTTGGAGGCGCTCAACGACGCTTCCATCGAAGAAGAACACCGCACTGTCATGAGTGCGGTGATTCAGAAGGTTCAGCTCGCCAAGAGCGGGCTGACCGAAGCCTGCAACAGCCTTCTAACAGGCTTTGAGGTAAGAATTTTAAGATATTTAATATAATACCGCATGGACAGTAGCCCCTGACGCTCGGTTCGGTGTTCGGAAAGAAAAGCCGGACTGAGGATCTAAAAAGATATACGTAGGAGTTCTAAAAAATATGTCAATATGGGATTGTAGGCTGCGCTGCCGACCTCTGCCGCACTGACTGCGGAGGTCAATGCTTTGAAGCAGAGCCTCGAGCGGTCCGAGAGCGAGCTCAGCCGTGCCAAGAAGCAGCTCGACGACAAGGAAGGTGAGTAACACCGTATTAAATTTGTACCTTACAGAAAAGGATTTGGTTGCAAGAGAAATAGCAAGGATAACATGGGTACTCCAGGGGCCACGAACGAGGTGGCGACCCTGAAGGAGGCGGTGTCCGCGGCCGAACGCAATGCAGCCGCGGAGTAAGCCGAGCGAGAGAAGCAGGAGGCGCGGGTGGCGGCGGTGCATCAAGAGCTCCAGGCTCTCATGGAAAAACATGAGAGTTTGGAGCGCGACTCAAAGACTCGAGAGTCCGAGCTTGGATCGGCTCTTGGGAGTGCCAAAGCCGCTAAGGCCGAAGCCCACAAGGCCCTCCGGGAAATCGAGGATTTGAAGAAAATAGCGGCGGGTAAGGCATTTTTCATGCAAAGCAAGCATGTGAATGTGAATTACCTATTACTTACCCGAATTCGGAGCTCTCCAGGAGCGTTCGTAGATCTGCCCCGCAGTGTGTCCGATGCTGCCGCTTTCTACTGGGCCGAGGAGGGGAGCTCGACGGAGAAGGTCTTCTGGTCTCAGTATGCTGAGGCCGGGCATCCGGTGCCCCTTAGCGACCAGCTGAAGCAGCTGGTCGAGCTCCACAAGGTGGCCGAACAGGCCATGAAGGGCCTCATAGTTCGGCTGTGGCCCAAGGAGGCCATGCCTGGGAGCTACTTCGGCCTGGTGTGGCGGCTGGTGGATGCATGTCCCTGGGTTGAAGTCGTCAAGCACTCCGCCTACATTGAAGGTGCCCGTCGGGCCCTTGCCTGTGCAAAGGTGCACTGGGGCAGGATGGACGCTGAGAAGCTCGTGACGGACGCGCCACCAGCGGGCAAGGAGTATCGTACACCCGAAATGTATTATAAGAGTGTCTTGAAGGGTGCCCGCATGATTGCGGGTGAGTGCTCCAAAGATGTAATATTTGAGTAGACTCGCATTTTGTTATCTTGTGCGCCGAAAACTTTGTTCATATGCGCTAAGCAATGCTTGTTAATTTAAAATATTACCTTCTGTGCGGCGGTTTATCAAATCTGAGAGATGGCAAGTCGTCGGCTTCAGCCCCCATGCCACAAGTGCCGGGGTGTTCGGGATGAACTTGAGCGCTCTTGTTCCCATTTTTGGGTCCATCTAGGGAGGCGTTCAACACAACGAACGAGGCAACTGGACTTATAATGCTTGAACACTCTCACTTAGCCATAGAATTCTATAATTTTAAATTTCGGCGAAGCCCCTAGTGTTCGGAAGACCGAGTTCGGGGCGCTATCCACGCCTGGGCCGGACAAAGCCGGTTCCTCGCTCTAAGCGGCATAAGTCTTTAGGGACTCGAAAAAACCTCTCAAACAGCGACCAGCTCTCGCCTTATCATGACGGTCAGTTTTAGCTTTCTCCACTAAGGCGCCCGCCCAGCTCAACCGGGGCGCAATCGCAGTGGTTCTCCCAGTGCTACCTTAGCCGATACAACGGAACGTAAGGTACCAAAACATGGGAGCCGGGCAAACCCAACTATTGACCCAAGACATGATTCGGAGCCGATGCATATAATTCTATAAGTTTGGGGTGCCGCACTTGTGAAAGTGTTCGGACTTATCACACCATAATGTGGGGAACTTAAGCCCCTGGTGTATTTAGCCGTACCAAAGTGTACGGATGCAACATGTCATAAATGAACATATATATAAGAAAGAAATGCAATTATAAGCACAAAGCGATGCATTGTTTATTCAAGAAATACTGCCATGAATGCAGAACGATACAAATAGTGCGGTAAGCAAGGGATAGGACTATTAAACATGTCCCCCTCCAGGGGTAGGCTGCGGAATGGTGTATAAAACGGATTTAATGCTCGTAATGGAGACCACCTGAGTGTTCGTTGTAGCCTTTCTCCTTCCCTGGCTGTTGCATCGTGAGTTCGACAGATCTACTGCCGGACAAGGCCTCTAGTAAATGGAGTCCTGTGGATAAGAAAGAGAAAAAAGAAAAAAGATGACACACATGGGAGCCCCTAGTGTGGTTGAGCCGCACTCTGGGCCTGTCGTGGTCGTGCCCCTCCCCCTATGCCCATGGTATCTCCAGAGCGTAATGATGTATGCGAAGGACAGGTCTTGCAATTTTGCAAGGGCGGGGGTTGGGGCCGCATTGCTACGCGTGCTCGGAACGTGCCAGGTGGTCTTGTTGTAGGTTACTCCGGGCGCATTTAGCCGCGTCCGGTCTCTTAACGGCCGGACTCGAGAATTGCCTTAAGAGGCTGCTCTGTACTTCTGCCACGAGAGCCGCTGTGTGTTCCTCCGTTCGGAGGGAGCGTTCAGTGTTTCCATTGACCGTAATGAATCCTCGAGGGCCTGGCATCTTGAGCTTAAGGTATGCGTAGTGCGGCACCGCGTTGAACTTTGCGAACGCGGTTCGTCCGAGCAGAGCATGATAGCCGCTGCGGAACGGGACTATATCGAAGATTAACTCCTTGCTTCGGAAGTTATCCGGGGATCCGAAGACCACTTCCAGTGTAACTGAGCCTGTACAATTGGCCTCTACACCTGGTATGACACCTTTGAAGGTCGTCTTTGTGGGTTTAATCCTTGAGGGGTCTATGCCCATCTTGCGCACTGTATCCTGTAAAGCAGGTTCAGGCTGCTGCCGCCGTCCATTAGAACTCTGGTGAGGTGGAATCCATCGACGATTGGGTCTAGAACCAATGCGGCGAATCCGCCATGGCGGATACTGGTGGGGTGGTCCCTTCGATCAAAAGTGATCGGGCAGGAGGACCATGGGTTGAACTTCGGGGCGACTAGCTCCATCGCGTGCACGTCCCTGAGTGCACGCTTCCGCTCCCTCTTGGGTATGTGGGTTGCGTATATCATGTTCATCGTCCGCACTTGTGGGGGGAAACCTTTTTGTCCTCTATTGTTCGGCGGACGGGTCTCCTCCTTGTCATCGCTATGCAGCCCCTTGTCATTGTTTTCGGCAATTAACGTGCCTGCCTGCTTGAATACCCAACAATCCCTGTTGGTGTGATTAGCTGGCTTTTCGGGGGTGCCATGTATCTGGCAAGAGCGGTCGAGTATTCGGTCCAAATTGGACGGACTCGGAGTAGTTCTTTTGAATGGCTTTTTCCGCTGACCGGGTTTAGAGCCTCTGAATCCGGCGTTGACTGCCGTATCCTCAGTGTTGTCGCCGTTAATGCGGCGTTTGTTTTTGTTGCGACGCGACCTGCCATTGCGGTCCTTGGTATCAGGACTGCCAGAATTTTTGCTGAGGTTGTTGCTGCGGGCTAGCCAGCTGTCCTCTCCCGCGCAGAAGCGGGTCATAAGTGATGTGAGGGCTGCCATGGATTTCGGATTTTCCTGTCCTAGGTGCCGGGCAAGCCACTCGTCACGGATGTTGTGTTTGAAGGCTGCGAGGGCCTCTGCATCCGGACAATCGACGATTTGATTTTTCTTTGTTAAGAACCGTGTCCAGAACTGTCTGGCCGATTCGTCTAGCTGCTGAATTATGTGGCTTAGGTCATCGGCGTCTGGTGGTCGCACATATGTGCCCTGGAAGTTGTCGAGGAATGCGGCTTCCAGGTCCTCCCAACACCCAATTGATTCTGCTGGCAAGCTGTTAAGCCAATGCCGAGCTGGTCCTTTAAGCTTGAGTGGGAGATATTTCATGGCGTGAAGATCGTCACCGCGGGCCATGTGGATATGAAGGAGATAGTCTTCGATCCAAACCGCGGGGTCAGTTGTGCCATCGTAGGATTCAATGTTCACGGGTTTAAACCCTTCGGGGATTTGATGATCCATTACTTCATCTGTGAAGTATAGTGGGTGTGCGGCGCCTCTATATTGGGTTATATCACGACGTAGCTCCAACGAGCTTTGTCTACTGTGTTCGGCCCGGCCGGAGTTGCTGTATCCGGCGCGACGGTCGTCGTCGCGCATCATGGGGCACCCACGCGATCCGTAGATCGATCTTGATTATCTTGCCTTATCCTCCAATATGTCTCGCAAGTCCGGCACATTCCCCCGTGGCTTCGTACTTTTCAAGCGGTGCCGGGGTACGGTTCTGGTGGAGGGCCTGCAGGCCTCTCTGTCGTGGCCACGAGGTGGTCGGTCAGCCGTATTGTGCGCTGGTGATGCAGGTTTATATGCCTCCTCCTCTAATCGGGGGAGCAACTTGCGTTTGGGGTAGCTTTTGGAGGGGCGTTCGAGTTCGTACTCTTCGGCCGCAAGGACTTCAGTCCATCTGTCGGTTACCAGGTCTTGATCAGCTCTAAGCTGTTGCTGCTTTTTCTTTAGGCTGTTCGCCGTGGCCATTAGCCTGCGTTTAAAACGCTCTTGTTCGACAGGATCCTCGGGCACGACGAATTCGTCGTAGTTGAGGCTTGCCTCGTCTCCGGAGGGAGGCATGTAATTATCATCCTCTACCTCTTCGTCTGCCGCTCTCTCATGAGGGCTGGCTTCTCTGTCCTCCTGTGCCGAATCTGCTGGAGGGGGTTGTCTTCGGCACTCTCTGGGGTGTTATTATCTCCGGTACCGGAATCTCCATTCTTGCTGTGGCGGGATTTAGAGCGGCGCCGCTGATGCCGGCGCTTGGGCTGTTTCTTGGAGGAGTCTTCCTCCGCTGCTTCCTCGCCATTCCCATCCTTTCGGATGTCCACCATATATATGTCGTATGACAAGGTGGTCTTCCAGTGTCCCATAGGCGCTGGTTCTTGGTCGTCTCCGGCATCGTCGTCCATACTGTCGATGTCTTCAGGGTCGTAGTCTAGCATGTCGGTTAGATCGTCGACAGTGGCTACAAAGTGGGTGGTTGGTGGGATTTGAATTTCTTCGTCGTCCGCATCCCAACCATCCTAACCGCAATTCGGCCAGGGCTCTCCTGATAGCGAGAGATACTTTAGCGAATTCAGAATGTCGCCAAAAGGTGAGTGTTGAAAGATGTTCGCGGCGGTGAACTCCATGATCGGCGCCCAATTGGATTCGATTGGAGTGGGCGCAGGAGGTTCAGAGTCCGGCGAGGAGTCCAGCACCTCGGAGTCATGAGCTTCACAAGGGACAAGGTCAGTATTCGGCTCCATCACCGTAGAGGTTGCAGCCCTCGAGGCGGTGTCTAGCCACCCGTCCTCGATCTGGGCAGCCGGCTCCGAATTGAGGATCGGAGCGGACTCGTGTGCGGCCTCCAGGGCACTGTCCTACAGCAGAGCTAAATCATGCCCATCGTGACAGTGCGGCACGCTCGGCTGTGGCTCGAATCCGTCGAAGATCAAGTCTCCGCGGATGTCAGCCGTGAAGTTCAGGCTTCCAAATCTGACCTGATGGCCAGGGGCGTAGCTCTCAATCTGCTCCAGATGGCCAAGCGAATTGGCCCGCAGTGCAAAGCCGCCGAATACGAAGATCTGTCCGGGGAGAAAAGTCTCACCCTGGACCGCGTCGTTGTTGATGATCGAAGGAGCCATCAAGCCTATCAATGACGACACAGAGGAACTCTCAATGAAAGCACCAATGTCGGTGTCAAAACCGGCAGATCTCGGGTAGGGGGTCCCGAACTGTGCGTCTAGGCGGATGGTAACAGGAGACAAGGGACACGATGTTTTTACCCAGGTTCGGGCCCTCTCGATGGAGGTAAAACCCTACTCCTGCTTGATTGATATTGATGATATGGATAGTACAAGAGTGGATCTACCACGAGATCAAGGAGGCTAAACCCTAGAAGCTAGCCTATGGTATGATTGTTATTGTCATTGTTGTCCTACGGACTAAAACCCTCCGGTTTATATAGACACCGGAGAGGGCTAGGGTTACACAGATTCGGTTACAATGGTAGGAGATCTACATATCCGTATTGCCAAGCTTGCCTTCCACGCCAAGGAAAGTCCCATCCGGACACGGGACGAAGTCTTCAATCTTGTATCTTCATAGTCTTGGAGTCTGGCCGACGATGATAGTTCGGCTATCTGGACACCCCCTAGTCCAGGACTCCCTCACCTAGTTTTTGAGTTGCTTCGTAAGGGGTTGATTTGGATCCATATGTTTCATGCTATGGTTAGTTTTTCCTTAATACTTCTTTTGTAGTTGTGGATGCTTGCAAGAGGGGTTAATCATATGTGGGATGCTTGTCCAAGGAAGGGCAGTACCCAAACACCAGTCCACCCACATATCAAATTATCAAAGTAATGAACGTGAATCATATGAGCGTGATGAAAACTAGCTTGACGATAATTCCCATGTGTCCTCGGGAGCGTTTTCCTTTATATAAGTGTTTGTCTAGGCTTGTCCTTTGCTACAAAAAGGATTGGGACACCTTTGTTACTTGTTACCCATTACAAATTACGTTATCACAAAACTATCTGTTATCGATAATTTCAGTGCTTGCAGAGAATACCTTACTGAAAACCGCTTGTCATTTCCTTCTGCTCCTCGTTGGGTTCGACACTCTTACTTATCGAAAGGACTACGATAGATCCCCTATACTTTTGGCTCATCAAGACTCTTTTCTGGCGCCATTGCCGGGGAGTGAAGCGCCTTTTGTAAGTGGAATTTGGTAAGGAAAAACGTATATAGTGTGCTGGAATTTACTGTCACTTGTTACTATGGAAAGTAATCCTTTGAGGGGCTTGTTCGGGGTATCTTCACCCTGACCAGTAGAGCAAAGAGTTGCTCCTCAACCTACTGAACCTACTGAAAATGTTTACTTTGAAATTCCTTCAGGTATGATAGAGAAACTGCTAGCTAATCCTTTTACAGGAGATGGAACATTGCATCCCTATTTGCACCTAATCTATGTGGATGAGGTTTGTGGATTATTTAAGCTTGAAGGTATGCCCGAGGATGTTATCAAGAAGAAGGTCTTCCCTTTATCTTTGAAGGGAAAGGCATTGACATGGTTTAGCCTATGTGATGATATTGGATCATGGAACTACAACCAACTGAAATTGGAATTTCATCAGAAGTTTTATCCTATGCATCTGGTTCATCGTGATCATAATTATATATATAATTTTTGGCCTTGCGAAGGAGAAACCATCGCTCAAGCTTGGGGGAGGCTTAAGTCAATGTTATATTCATGCCCCAATCATGAGCTCTCAAGAGGAATTATTATTCAAAATTTTTATGCTCGGCTTTCTCTCAATAATCGCTCCATGCTCGATACTTCTTGTACTGGTTCTTTTATGATGAAGACTATTGAATTCAGATGGGATTTATTGGAAAGAACTAAACGCAACTCTGAATATTGGGAACTCGACGATGGTAAGGAGTTAGGTATAATACCTAAGTTTGATTGTGTTAAATCTTTTATGGATACCAATGTTTTCCATGAATTTAGCACTAAATATGGACTTGACTATGAGATAGTAGCTTCTTTCTGTGAATCATTTGCTACTAATGTTGATCTTCCTAAGGAGAAGTGGTTTAAATATCATCCTCCCATTGAAGTAAAAGTAGTTGAACCTATTAAAGTTGAAGAAAAGATTATCACTTACAATGTTGATCCTATTGTTCCTACCGCTTATATTGAGAAACCACCTTTCCTTGTTAGAATAAAGGATCATGCTAAAGCTTCAACTATGGTCAACAAAAGTAATATTAGAACACCCAAACCCTGTGAGAAAATTAAATTTGAACCTAGTATTTCTATGGTTAACGATCTCTTGGTTGATAATATTGACGGGCATGTTATTTACTTCTGTGATGAAGCTGCCAGAATTGCTAAACCCGATACTAAAAGTAAACATAGACTTGTTGTAGGCATGGCTGTTATTTCTGTTAAAATAGGAGATCATTGTTATCATGGCTTATGTGATATGGGTGCTAGTGCGAGTGCAATAACTCATTCTTTATACGAAGAAATTATGCATGATATTGCACCTGCTGAGTTAGAAGGTATTGATGTTACAATTAAGCTTGCCAATAGAGATACTATTTCACCAGTTGGGAACTTGGGATTGTTAGAGATGTTGAAGTCTTGTGTGGGAAAATTAATATCCTACTGATTTTCTTGTTCTTGCTTCCCCACAAGATAACTTTTGTCCTATTATATTTGGTAGAGCCTTCTTGAATAATGTTAATGCTAAGATAGACTGCAAAAAGGATATTGTTTCTGTTGGTTTAGGGGATATGTCTCATGATTTTAATTTTGCTAAATTTCGTAGACAACCCCATGATAGGGAATTGCCTAGTAAATATGAAATTATTGGTCTTGCTTCTATTGCCATGCCTCCTAATGATCCTTTAGAACAATATTTGTTAGACCATGAAAATGGTATGTTTATGAATGAAAGAAGGGAAATAGATGAAGTATTCTTTAAGCAGGGACCTATTTTGAAACACAACTTGCCTGTTGAAATTCTATGGGATCCTCCTCCACCCAAGGGTGATCCCGTGTTTGAGCTTAAACCATTACCTGATACTCTTAAATATGCTTATCTTGATGAAAAGAAGATATATCCTATTATTATTAGTGCTAACCTTTCAAAACAAGAAGAAGAGAAATTATTGAAAACTCTGAAGAAGCACCGTGCTGCTATTGGATATACTCTTGATGATCTTAAGGGCATTAGTCCCACTCTATGCCAGCATAAAATAAAATTGGAGAAAGACGCTAAACCGGTTGTTAATCACCAATGACGGTTAAATCCTAAGATGAAAGAAGTGGTAAGAAAAGAAATATTAAAGCTTCTGGAGGCAGGTATAATCTATCCTATTGCTGATAGTTAGTTGGTAAGTCCTGTCCATTGTGTTCCTAAGAAGGGAGGTATTACTGTTGTTCCTAATGATGAAGTTGAATTGATCCCACAAAGAATTGTTACAGGTTATAGAATGGTAATTGATTTCCGCAAATTAAATAAAGCTACTAAAAAGGATCATTACCCTTTACCTTTTATTGATCAAATGCTAGAAAGATTATCCAAACATACACATTTTTGCTTTCTAGACGGTTATTCTGGTTTCTCTCAAATACCTGTGTCAAAAGAGGATCAAGAAAAGACCACTTTTACTTGCCCTTTCGGTACCTTTACTTATAGACGTATGCCTTTTGGTTTATGCAGTGCACCTGCTACCTTTCAAATATGTATGACTGCTATATTCTCTGACTTTTGTGAAAAGATTGTTGAGGTTTTCATGGATGATTTCTTCATATATGGAACTTCTTTTGATGATTGCTTAAGCAACCTTGATAGAGTTTTGCAGAGATGTGAAGAAACTAATCTTGTCTTGAATTGGGAGAAGTGCCACTTTATGGTTAATGAAGGTATTGTCTTGGGGCATAAAATTTCTGAAAGAGGCATTGAAGTTGATAAAGCTAAAGTTGATGCTATTGAAAAGAGGCCATGTCCTAAGGACATTATGTTGGGGAACGTAGTAATTTCAAAAAGTTTCCTACGCACACGCAAGATCATGGTGATGGCATAGCAACGAGAGGGGAGAGTGTTCGTCCACATACCCTCGTAGACCGTAAGCGGAAGCGTTAGCACAACGCGGTTGATGTAGTCGTACGTCTTCACGATCCGACCGATCCAAGCACCGAACGTACGGGGCCTCCGAGTTCAGCACATGTTCAGCTCGATGACGATCTCCGGCCTCCGATCCAGCAAAGCTCCGGAGATGAGTTCCATCAGCACAACGGCGTGGTGACGATGATGATGTTCTACCGGCGCAGGGCTTCGCCTAAACTCCGTGACGATATGACCGAGGTGGAATATAGTGGAGGGGGGCACCGCACACGGGTAAGGAACGATCCGTAGATCAACTTGTGTGTCTATGGGGTGCCCCCCCCGCCCCCGTATATAAAGGAGCAAGGGGGAGGCCGGCCGGCCCTTGGGGCGTGCAAAGGAGGGGGGGAGTCCTCCTCCTAGTGGGAGTAGGACTCCCCTTTCCTAGTCCAACTAGGAAGGAGGAAGGGGGAAGGAAAGAGGAGGAGAGGGAGAGGGAAAGAGGGGCCGCGCCCCCTCCCCTAGTCCAATTCGGACTCCCCTTGGGAGGGGGCGCGCCACCTCCTGGGCTGCTGCCCTCTCTCTCCCCTCAGGCCCACTAAGGCCCAATACTTCCCCGGGGGGTTTTGGTAACCCCTCCGGCACTCCGGTTTTCTCCGAAATCACCCGGAACACTTCCGGTGTCCGAATATAGTCGTCCAATATATCAATATTTAGGTCTCGACCATTTTGAGACTCCTCGTCATGTCCGTGATCACATATGGGACTCCGAACAAACTTCGGTACATCAAAACTTGTAAACTCATAATAAAACTGTCATCGTAACGTTAAGCGTGCGGACCCTACGGGTTCGAGAACTATGTAGACATGACCTTGAATCATTCTCGGTCAATAACCAATAGCGGGACCTGGATGCCCATATTGGTTCCTACATATTCTATGAAGATCTTTATCGGTCAAACCGCATAACAACATACGTTGTTCCCTTTGTCATCGGTATGTTACTTGCCCGAGATTTGATCGTCGGTATCCAATACCTAGTTCAATCTCGTTGCCGGCAAGTCTCTTTAGTCGTTCTGTAATGCATCATCTCGTAACCAACTCTTTGGTCACATTGCTTGCAAGGCTTATAATGATGTGCATTACTGGGAGGGCCCAGAGATACCTCTCCGACGATCGGAGTGACAAAACCTAATCTCGAAATACGCCAACTCAACATGTACCTTTGGAGACACCTGTAGTACTCCTTTATAATCACCCAGTTACGTTGTGACGTTTGGTAGTACCCAAAGTGTTCCTCCGGTAAACGGGAGTTGCATAATTCTCATAGTTACAGGAACATGTATAAGTCATGAAGAAAGCAATAGCAGTATACTAAATGATCAAGTGCTAGGCTAACAGAATGGGTCATGTCAATCACATCATTCTTCTAATGATGTGATCCCACTAATCAAATGACAACACATGTCTATGGTTAGGAAACATAACCATCTTTGATCAATGAGCTAGTCAAGTAGAGGCATACTAGTGACTATATGTTTGTCTATGTATTCACACATGTATCATGTTTCCGGTTAATACAATTCTAGCATGAATAATAAACATTTATCATGATATGAGGAAATAAATAACAACTTTATTATTGCCTCTAGGGCATATTTCCTTCAGTCTCCCACTTGCACTAGAGTCAATAATCTAGATTACATAGTAATGATTCTAACACCCATGGAGTCTTGGTGCTGATCATGTTTTGCTCGTGAGAGAGGCTTAGTCAACGGGTCTGCAACATTCAGATCCGTATGTATCTTGCAAATCTCTATGTCTCCCACTTGGACTTGGTCCCGAATGGAATTGAAGCGTCTCTTGATGTGTTTGGTCCTCTTGTGAAATCTGGATTCCTTTGCCAAGGCAATTGCACCAGTATTGTCACAAAAGATCTTCATTGGTCTCGATGCACTAGGTATGACACCTAGATCGGAAATGAACTCCTTCATACAGACTCCTTCATTTGCTGCTTCAGAAGCAGCTATGTACTCCGCTTCACATGTAGATCCCGCCATGATGCTTTGTTTAGAACTGCACCAACTTACAGCTCCACCATTTAATAAAAACACGTATCCGGTTTGCGATTTAGAATCGTCCGGATCAGTGTCAAAGCTTGCATCGACGTAACCATTTACGACTAGCTCTTTGTCACCTCCATATACGATAAACATATCCTTAGTCCTTTTCAGGTATTTCAGGATGTTCTTGACCGCTGTCCAGTGATCCACTCCTGGATTACTTTGGTACCTTCCTGCCAAGCTTATTGCTAAGCATATGTCAGGTCTGGTACACAACATTGCATACATGATAGAGCCTATGGCTGAAGCATAGGGAACATCTTTCATTTTCTCTCTATCTTCTGCTGTGGTCGGGCATTGAGTTTGACTCAACTTCACACCTTGTAGCACAGGCAAGAATCCTTTCTTTGCCTGATCCATTTTGAACTTTTTCAAAATTTTGTCAAGGTATGTGCTTTGTGAAAGTCCTATTAAGCGTCTTGATCTATCTCTATAGATCTTGATGCCCAATATGTAAGCAGCTTCACCGAGGTCTTTCATTGAAAAACTTTTATTCAAGTATCCCTTTATGCTATCCAAAAATTCTATATCATTTCCAATTAATAATATGTCATCTACATATAAAATCAGAAATGCTACATAGCTCCCACTCACTTTCTTGTAAATACAGGCTTCTCCAAAAGTCTGTATAAAACCATATGCTTTGATCACACTATCAAAACGTTTATTCCAACTCCGAGATGCTTGCACCAGTCCATAAATGGATCGCTGGAGCTTGCACACTTTGTTAGCACCTTTTGGATCAACAAAACCTTCTGGCTGCATCATATACAACTCTTCTTCCAGAAATCCATTCAAGAATGCAGTTTTGACATCCATTTGCCAAATTTCATAATCATGAAATGCAGCAATTGCTAACATGATTCGGACAGACTTAAGCATCGCTACGGGTGAGAAAGTCTCATCGTAGTCAACCCCTTGAACTTGTTGAAACCCTTTTGCAACAAGTCAAGCTTTATAGATAGTTACATTACCATCAGCGTCAGTCTTCTTCTTAAAGATCCATTTATTCTCAATGGCTTGCCGATCATCGGGCAAGTCAACCAAAGTCCACACTTTGTTTTCATACATGGATCCCATCTCAGATTTCATGGCCTCTAGCCATTTTGCGGAATCTGGGCTCATCATCGCTTCCTCATAGTTCGTAGGTTCATCATGGTCAAGTAACATGACTTCCAGAATAGGATTACCGTACCACTCTGGTGCGGATCTTACTCTGGTAGACTTACGAGGTTCAGTAGAAACTTGATCTGAAGTTTCATGATCAATATCATTAGCTTCCTCACTAATTGGTGTAGTTGTCACAGGAACCGGTTCTTGTGATGAACTACTTTCCAATAAGGGAGTAGATACAGTTATCTCATCAAGTTCTACTTTCCTCCCACTCACTTGTTTCGAGAGAAACTCCTTCTCTAGAAAGGATCCATTCTTAGCAACGAATGTTTTGCCTTCGGATCTGTGATAGAAGGTGTACCCAATAGTCTCTTTTGGGTATCCTATGAAGACACATTTCTCCGATTTGGGTTCGAGCTTATCTGGTTGAAGTTTCTTTACATAAGTATCGCAGCCCCAAACTTTAAGAAACGACAACTTTGGTTTCTTGCCAAACCACAGTTCATAAGGCGCCGTCTCAATGGATTTTGATGGTGCCCTATTTAACGTGAATGCGGCCGTCTCTAAAGCATAACCCCAAAACGATAGCGGTAAATCAGTAAGAGACATCATAGATCGCACCATATCTAGTAAAGTACGATTACGACGTTCGGACACACCATTTCGTTGTGGTGTTCCACGTGGCGTGAGTTGCGAAACTATTCCACATTGTTTCAAGTGTAGACCAAACTCGTAACTCAAATATTCTCCTCCACGATCAGATCGTAGAAACTTTATTTTCTTGTTACGATGATTTTCCACTTCACTCTGAAATTCTTTGAACTTTTCAAATGTTTCAGAGTTGTGTTTCATTAAGTAGATATACCCATATCTGCTCAAATCATCTGTGAAGGTGAGAAAATAACGATACCCGCCGCGAGCCTCAACATTCATTGGACCACAAACATCAGTATGTATGATTTCCAACAAATCAGTTGCTCGCTCCATAGTTTCGGAGAACGGCGTTTTAGTCATCTTGCCCATAAGGCACGGTTCACAAGTACCAAGTGATTCATAATAAAGTGATTCCAAAAGCCCATCAGTATGGAGTTTCTTCATGCGCTTTACACCGATATGACCCAAACGGCAGTGCCATAAATAAGTTGCACTATCGTTATCAACTCTGCATCTTTTGGTTTCAACACTATGAATATGTGTATCACTACTATCGAGATTCAAATAAAAATAGACCATTCTTCAAGGGTGCATGTCCATAAAAGATATTACTCATATAAATAGAACAACCATTATTCTCTGATTTAAATGAATAACCGTCTTGCATCAAACAAGATCCAGATATAATGTTCATGCTCAACGTTAGCACCAAATAACAATTATTCAGGTCTAAACTAATCCCGAAGGTAGATGTAGAGGTAGCGTGCCGACCGCGATCACATCGACTTTGGAACCGTTTCCTACGCGCATCGTCACCTCGTCCTTGGCCAGTGCTCGCTTATTCCGTATTCCCTGTTTCGAGTTGCAAATATTAGCAACAGAACCAGTATCAAATACCGTGGTGCTACTACGAGCTCTAGTTAGGTACACATCAATAACATGTATATCACATATACCTTTGTTCACTTTGCCATCCTTCTTATCCGCCAAATACTTGGGGCAGTTCCACTTCCAGTGACCAGTCTGCTTGCAGTAGAAGCACTCAGTTTCAGGCTTAGGTCCAGACTTGGGTTTCTTCTCTTGAGTAGCAACTTGCTTGCCGTTCTTTTTGAAGTTCCCCTTCTTCTTCCCTTTGCCCTTTTTCTTGAAACTAGTGGTCTTGTTGACCATCAACACTTGATGCTCCTTCTTGATTTCTACCTCCGCAGCTTTTAGCATTGCGAAGAGCTCGGGAATAGTCTTGTTCATCCCTTGCATATTATAGTTCATCACAAAGCTCTTGTAGCTTGGTGGCAGTGATTGGAGAATTCTGTCAATGACGCTATCATCCGGAAGATTAACTCCCAGTTGAATCAAGTGATTATTATACCCAGACATTTTGAGTATATGCTCACTGACAGAACTATTCTCCTCCATCTTGCAGCTGTAGAACTTATTGGAGACTTCATATCTCTCAATCCGGGCATTTGCTTGAAATATTAACTTCAACTCCCGGAACATCTCATATGCTCCATGATGTTCAAAACGTCGTTGAAGACCCGGTTCTAAGCCGTAAAGCATGGCACACTGAACTATAGAGTAGTCATCAGCTTTGCTCTGCCAGACGTTCTTAACGTCGTCAGTTGCATCAGCAGCAGGCCTGGCACCCAGCGGTGCTTCCAGGACGTAACTTTTCTGTGCAGCAATGAGGATAATCCTCAGGTAATGGACCCAGTCCGTGTAATTGCTACCATCATCTTTCAACTTTGCTTTCTCAAGGAACGCATTAAAATTCAACGGAACAACAGCACGAGCCATCTATCTACAAACAAACATAGACAAGCAAAATACTATCAGGTACTAAGTTCATGATAAATTTAAGTTCAATTAATCATATTACTTAAGAACTCCCACTTAGACAGACATCTCTCTAGTCATCTAAGTGATCACGTGATCCAAATCAACTAAACCATAACCGATCATCACGTGAGATGGAGTAGTTTTCAATGGTGAACATCACTATGTTGATCATATCTACTATATGATTCACGCTCAACCTTTCGGTCTCCGTGTTCCGAGGCCATATCTGCATATGCTAGGCTCGTCAAGTTTAACCTGAGTATTCCGCGTGTGCAAAACTGGCTTGCACCCGTTGTAGATGGACGTAGAGATTATCACACCTGATCATCACGTGGTGTCTGGGCACGACGAACTTTGGCAACGGTGCATACTCAGGGAGAACACTTCTTGATAATTTTAGTGAGATATCATCTTAAAATGCTACCGTCAATCAAAGCAAGATAAGATGCATAAAGGATAAACATCACATGCAATCAATATAAGTGATATGATATGGCCATCATCATCTTGTGCTTGTGATCTCCATCTCCGAAGCACCGTCGTGATCACCATCGTCACGACACCTTGATCTCCATCGTAGCATCGTTGTCATTACACCATCTATTGCTTCTACGACTACCGCTACCGCTTAGTGATAAAGTAAAGCAATTACAGGGCGTTTGCATTTCATAAAATAAAGCGACAACCATATGGCTCCTGCCAGTTGCCGATAACTTCGGTTACAAAACATGATCATCTCATACAATAAAATATAGCATCACGTCTTGACCATATCACATCACAACATGCCCTGCAAAAACAAGTTAGACATCCTCTACTTTGTTGTTGCAAGTTTTACGTGGCTGCTAAGGGCTTTAGCAAGAACCGTTCTTACCTACGCATCAAAGAACCACAACGATAGTTCATCAAGTTGGTGCTGTTTTAACCTTCGCAAGGACCGGGCGTAGCCACACTCGATTCAGCTAAAGTGAGAGAGACAGACACCCGCCAGCCACCTTTAAGCACGAGTGCTCGTAACGGTCAAACCAGTCTCGCGCAAGTGTACGCGTAATGTCGGTCCGGGCCGCTTCATCTCACAATACCGCCGAACCAAAGTATGACATGCTGGTAAGCAGTATGACTTGTATCGCCCACAACTCACTTGTGTTCTACTCGTGCATATAACATCAACACATAAAACCTAGGCTCTGATACCACTGTTGGGGAACGTAGTAATTTCAAAAAATTTCCTACGCACACGCAAGATCATGGTGATGGCATAGCAACGAGAGGGGAGAGTGTTCGTCCACGTACCCTCGTAGACCGTAAGCGGAAGCGTTAGCACAACGCGGTTGATGTAGTCGTACGTCTTCACGATCCGATCGATCCAAGCACCGAACGTACGGGGCCTCCGAGTTCAGCACACGTTCAGCTCGATGACGATCTCCGGCCTCCGATCTAGCAAAGCTCCGGAGATGAGTTCCGTCAGCACGACGGCGTGGTGACGATGATGATGTTCTACCGGCGCAGGGCTTCGCCTAAACTCCGCGACGATATGACCGAGGTGGAATATAGTGGAGGGGGGCACCGCACACGGCTATGGAACGATCCGTAGATCAACTTGTGTGTCTATGGGGTGCCCCCCCGCC
>NC_041389.1:253330554-253360135 GCF_002162155.2 Triticum dicoccoides
GGGGGGGGATTCCTCCTCCTAGTGGGAGTAGGACTCCCCTTTCCTAGTCCAACTAGGAAGGAGGAAGGGGGAAGGAAAGAGGGGGACAGGGAGAGGGAAAGAGGGGCCGCACCCCCTCCCCTAGTCCAATTCGGACTCCCCTTGGGAGGGGGCGCGCCACCTCCTGGGCTGCTGCCCTCTCTCTCCCCTCAGGCCCACTAAGGCCCAATACTTCCCCGGGGGGTTCCGGTAACCCCTCCGGCACTCCGGTTTTCTCCGAAATCACCCGGAACACTTCCGGTGTCCGAATATAGTCGTCCAATATATCAATCTTTATGTCTTGACCATTTCGAGACTCCTTGTCATGTCCGTGATCACATCCGGGACTCCGAACAAACTTCGGTACATCAAAACTTGTAAACTCATAATAAAACTGTCATCGTAACGTTAAGCGTGCGGACCCTACGGGTTCGAGAACTATGTAGACATGACCTAGAATTATTCTCGATCAATAACCAATAGCGGGACCTGGATGCCCATATTGGTTCCTACATATTCTACGAAGATCTTTATCGGTCAAACCGTATAACAACATACGTTGTTCCCTTTGTCATCGGTATGTTACTTGCCTGAGATTTGATCGTCGGTATCCAATACCTAGTTCAATCTCATTGCTGGCAAGTCTCTTTACTCGTTCTGTAATGCATCATCTCGTAACCAACTCTTTGGTCACATTGCTTGCAAGGCTTATAATGATGTGCATTAACGAGAGGGCCTAGAGATACCTCTCCGACGATCAGAGTGACAAAACCTAATCTCGAAATACGCCAACTCAACATGTACCTTTGGAGACACCTGTAGTACTCCTTTATAATCACCCAGTTACGTTGTGACGTTTGGTAGTACCCAAAGTGTTCCTCCGGTAAACGGGAGTTGCATAATTCTCATAGTTACATGAACATGTATAAGTCATGAAGAAAGCAATAGCAGTATACTAAACGATCAAGTGCTAGGCTAACAGAATGGGTCATGTCAATCACATCATTCTTCTAATGATGTGATCCCACTAATCAAATGACAACACATGTCTATGGTTAGGAAACATAACCATCTTTGATCAATGAGCTAGTCAAGTAGAGGCATACTAGTGACTATATGTTTGTCTATGTATTCACACATGTATCATGTTTCCGGTTAATACAATTCTAGCATGAATAATAAACATTTATCATGATATGAGGAAATAAATAATAACTTTATTATTGCCTCTAGGGCATATTTCCTTCACATTAAAGGTATAAGAAGTTTCCTTGGTCATGCCGGTTTTTATAGGAGGTTCATTAAAGACTTCTCAAATATTTCTAGGCCTCTGACTAGTCTCTTACAAAAAGATGTTCCTTTTGTCTTTGATGATGATTGTGTAGAAGCATTTGAAATACTTAAGAAAGCCTTGATTTCTGCACCAATTGTTCAGCCACCCGATTGGAATTTACCCTTTGAAATGATGTGTGATGCTAGTGATTATGCTGTAGGTGCTGTTCTAGGACAAAGAGTTGATAAAAAATTAAATGTTATCCAATATGCTAGTAAAACTCTAGACAGTGCCCAGAGAAATTATGCTACTACTGAAAAAGAATTTTTAGCAGTTGTATTTGCTTGTGATAAGTTCAGACCTTACATTGTTGATTCTAAAGTAACTGTTCACACCGATCATGCTGCTATTAAATATCCAATGAAAAAGAAAGATGCTAAACCTAGACTTATTAGATGGGTTCTCCTACCACAAGAATTTGATTTGCGTATTATTGATAGAAATGGAGCTGAGAACCCCGTTGCAGGCAACTTATCTAGGTTAGAGATTGTTCTTTATGACCCACTACCTATTGATGATAGCTTTCCTGATGAACAATTGGCTGTCATAAATGCTTCTCGTACTGCTCCATGGTATGCCGATATGCTAATTACATTGTTGCTAAATTTATACCACCTAGTTTCAAATAACAGCAAAATAAAAAGTTTTCTATGATTTAAGACATTACTTTTGGGATGACCCACACCTTTATAAAGAAGGAGTAGATGGTGTTATTAGACGTTGTGTACCTGAGCATGAACAGGAACATATCCTACGCAAGTCTCGCTCCGAGGCTTATGGAGGACACCACGCTGGAGATAGAACTGCACATAAGGTATTGCAATCCGGTTTTTATTGGCCTACTCTCTTCAAGGACGCTCATAAGTTTGTCTTGTCTTGTGATGAATGTCAAAGAATTGGTAATATTAGTAGACATTAAGAAATACCTATGAACTATCACTTGTTATTGACCCATTTGATGTTTGGGGCTTTGATTATATGGGACCGTTTCCTTCCTCTAATGGGTATACACATATTTTAGTTGTTGTTGATTACGTTACCAAGTGGGTAGAAGCTATTCCAACTAGTAGTGCTGATCATAACACCTCTATTAAGATGCTTAAAGAAGTTATTTTTTCGAGGTTTGGAGTCCCTAGATACTTAATGACGGATGGTGGTTCACATTTTATTCATGGTGCTTTTCGTAAAATGCTTGTAAGTATGACGTTAATCATAGAATTGCATCTCCATATCATCCACAATCTAGTGGTCAAGTAGAATTGAGTAATAGAGAACTTAAATTAATTTTGGAAAAGACTGTTAATAGATCTAGAAAGAATTGGTCCAAAAAACTTGAGGATGCATTATGGGCCTATAGAACTGCATATAAAAATCCTATGGGTATATCTCCATATAAAATGGTTTATGGAAAAGCATGTCACTTACCTCTCGAACTGGAACATAAGGCATATTGGGCCATTAAAGAGCTCAATTATGATTTCAAACTTGCCGGTGAAAAGAGACTATTTGACATTAGCTCACTTGATGAATGGAGAACCCAGGCCTATGAGAATGCCAATCTGTTTAAAGAAAAAGTTAAAAGATGGCATGACAAAAGGATACAAAAGCGTGAGTTTAATGTAGGTGATTATGTTTTGCTATACAACTCTCATTTAATATTTTTTGCAGGAAAACTCCTCTCTAAATGGGAAGGTCCTTACGTTATCGAACAGGTCTATCGTTCCGGTGCCATAAAAATTAACAACTTCGAAGGCACAAATCCGAAGGTGGTGAATGGTCAAAGAATCAAACATTATATCTCAGGTAATCCAATAAATGTTGAAACTAATGTTATTGAAACTGTAACCCCAGAGGAATACATAAGGGAAACTTTCCAGAATGTTTCAGACTCGGAAAAGGAATATGTATGTGGTACGGTAAGTAAACCGACTCCAAAACAGTTCTAATAGCAATTTTTCTCTGTTTTTGGAATTAGGAAAATAAGAAGTAATCTGAAAGGGACACAAGTGAGGGAATCCTGGATTAGGGGGTATCCGGACAGCCAGACTGTGTACAACGTCCGGACTATTGAAGCGTGAAGATACAAGACTCAAGACTTCGGCCCGTGTCCAGAGGGGACTCTCCTTTGCGTGGGAGGCAAGCTTGGCGATCCGGATATTATATTTCCTTCCTTGTAACCGACTCCATGTAAACCCTAGCTCTCTCTGGTGTCTATATAAACTGGAGAGGTTGGTCCTTAGAAGGCCGATCACAATTACATTCATACCATCATAGGCTAGCTCTTAGGGTTGGCCTCTACGATCTCGTGGTAGATCTACTCTTGTACTACCCATATCATCAATATTAATCAAGCAGGAAGTAGGGTTTTACCTCCATCGAGAGGGCCCGAACCTGGGTAAACATCTGTGTCCCTTGCTTCCTGTTACCATCAGCCTTGACGCATAGATCGGGACCCCCTACCCGAGATCCGCCGGTTTTGACACCGACATTGGTGCTTTCATTGAGAGTTTCTCTGTGTCGTCACCGTCAGGCTCGATGGCTCATCTCATCATCAAGGACGACATTACTTCAGAGGGAGCTCTAGCCATAGGCCAGACGCTCCGACTCGGTGGCTTTATCATGGCCGCCCCATCGGCGGTTGCACCGATGATGGCCTCTTGGGTCATCAATCATAACCTTTGCGTCAGTTCGGAACTTGCCGAACAGATGGACCCAATGGAGCTCTCCTCCCTTAATGAACTCTTGGATCGCATCGTCGCTCTGGGAGTCGCTACAAACTATGACCGGATTGGGCTTAAACCCGATCGAAGGGACATCAGGTCCCCGCCGGCCACCCATGAGGTAGCGATAGTGGAGGAACCACACGTGGATTGTCCCTCAACTTTGAGGACGAAATATGTTCGGATTGCCGAACTCCTTGAGCCGAAAACCTGCTCAAAGGGAAACACGACCCAGGCCCCGGACTTAGGATAGGGCACCGGGCCAAAGGCACTGGGCGGTATCCCGGATTCTGAGCTGTTAAGCTCGCAACCGCCCGCGCCCTTGGGTGTTAGATCGGATCAAAATCCGGATTCCACTAGCAACACCTACCTGGACTTAAACTGTCTCTCCCGCATCAGGCAAGAGCCCCAGGAGACGGTACACCATTACTGGGCCAAATTCCTCCTTGCGCTTAACAAGGTCAAGGACTGCCGCGAGGAGAACATGGTCTCACTCTTCTGCAAAAACTGCACAGACGAAGGGCTCCTTAATGCTATAAGCCGTCGCGACATAGTACGCTTCGCGGACTTAACGAACATAGTACAGAATTACTATGCGATGGAGAGCGCTTGGAAGACCCGAACGGAATTTTGGGATAGTACTGCTCTCACCAAGACCTTTGTCCGAACTAAACGGACGAACTCTCGTAAGTCGTCCGATCCAACCCCTAAGAAACCAAAGCCCGCCCCAGGGCGGGGATCCGTATTGGAGGAATGGCTTGACGGGCTATGTAAGCTCCACAGTACTCCGGATACAATGCCAACTCATAGCCTTAGGGCATGTTGGATACTTCGGTAGGTGGCAAAAAGTGGCGAGGATCTTCTTGTAAGCCATAAAGCGGAACAACATCCTGCCAGCGGACACAATACGGTACTAATAGTCTTTGAGACTTTTGCCTCGAACAACAGGCGCAAGCGGGCTCATCGAAGCTCTGCAGAAATTTGCCATGTGGCAAAGATAAACCCCTGGAACGACACTGCCATAACTTTCAATGCCAGTGATGAGCCTCGATTCCAGACTGTCCGGGCACCGGCTGCTCTGCTCCTCAACCCAATCGTGGATGGCTTTCGGCTCACCAAAGTACTCATGGACAGCGGAAGTGGGTTGAACTTGATCTATAAAGAAATGCTCCACAAAATGGAAATTGATAAGGGCCGCATTGAGCAAAGTGGTACCACCTTCAGGGGAATCATCCCTACTCGGGAAGCGCAGTGCGTGGGAAAATCACACTCGATGTGGTATTCGGCGCCCCGGAGAATTATAGGTCCGAAGAAATCACATTCCAAGTGTCTCCCTTTAGCAGCGGATACCACACCCTTCTAGGGCGAGACGCGTTTGCAAGCTTTCAAGCTGTACCCCATTAGGGTACTTGAAGCTTAAAATGCCTGGACCCAACGGAATCATCACTCTAGCCAGTGATCTGGACGTCGCACTTCGTGCTGAAAACAAAACCGCAGCACTAGCCCTGGAAGCACTATCTGAAGCCCTAGCGGCCGAAGAGTTAACAACACCGCGGGCCACCCTAGACAGGGACAATGTGATACTCGACAAACGACGCAAGTCCACCTCCTTTAAACCTGCAGACGAGATAGTCAAATTCCAAGTCCACCCAACGGACCCCGCCAAGACAGCATCCATCGAGACACAGCTGAGCCCCGTTACGGACACCGCACTGCGAGATTTCTTACACGAGAATTGGGACATTTTCGCCTGGCACCCTTCGGACATGCCAGGCATCCCACGTCGGCTGGCCAAACACAGCCTCAATATACTGAAGGGATACAAACCGGTCAAACAAACCCTAAGGCGGTTTTCAGAGCCCAAACAACAAGCCATGGGGGAAGAGCTAGCCAAGCTGCTTGAGTCCGGATTCATCAGAGATATTAAACATCTGGATTGGCTGGCAAATTTGGTAATGGTACCAAAAAAGGACAAATCTTGGCGCTTATGCATCGACTTCAAAGACCTCAACAAGGCCTACCCCAAGGATCCCTTTCCCCTCCCTCGCATCGATCAAATTATCGACGGCACAGCTGGACACGACTCGCTGTGTTTTCTCGACGCATACTCCGGATACCATCAAATAAAGATGACAGAGTCTGACCAAGCTGCAAAAGCTTTTATAACGCCATATGGCCCTTTTTGCTTCAACACTATGCCTTTCGGGCTCAGGAATGCCGGCGCAACCTATCAACGCATGATTCAAACATGCCTGGAAAAACAAATTGGCAAAACAGTGGAAGCATATGTCGACGACGTAGTCATAAAAACTAGACACGTCGAAACGCTAATAGATGACTTGAGGCTTACATTCGATAACCTCCGAACATACGACATCAAGTTAAATCCGGAAAAATGCGTTTTTGGTGTCCCCTCGGGGAACCTGCTGGGCTTCATTGTTTCTAATAGAGGAATCGAAGCGAGTCCAGCAAAAATCTGAGCTCTGTCACAGTTGGCTATACCAACATACCTCAAGCACATCCAGAAGCTAGCTGGATGCGTGGCCGCTTTGAGCCGCTTTATATCCAGGCTAGGAGAAAAGGCATTGCCTCTTTACCGCCTTCTTCAGCGCACCGAACACTTTGTATGGACAAATGCAGCCACGGCCGGACTAGATGATATAAAGACCTTATTGGCTAGTAATCCAGTCCTAACAGCGCCAAACATCAGTGAACCTATGCTACTATACATAGCTGCAACACATCAAGTGGTAAGCGCAGTGTTCGTTGTCGAACGAGAGGTGAACGGATACAAATTGCCGCTTCAAAAGCCGGTTTATTACGTATCCACGGTCCTCACCACATGCAAATCCCGATATCCACACTATGAAAAAATAGCATACGCGGTCTTCATGGCATCTCGGAAGCTAAGGCACAACTTTCAAGAGTGTTCGATTACCGTGGCCTCCGAAGTACCACTCAATGACATAATTAACAACCACGACGCCATGGTCCAGATCGCTAAATGGGCTATCGAGCTCCTCCCATTCGACATAATATACAAACCACAGTGAGCCATCAAGTCGCAAGTACTGGCTGACTTTGTCGCCGAATGGACAGAAGCCGATCTCCCTAAAGGGTACGGCGCATACTCTAATTGGATCATGCACTTTGACGGCTCCAAAATGCTGGCCGGACTGAGAGCAGGGGTAGTCCTGACATCTCTCACCGGGGACATAGTCTAATACGTCCTACAAATATTATACACAGACTCCAACAATGCAGCCGAATACGCGGCTCTGTTGCATGGTCTTCGGATGGCAGTCTCTATGGGCATCCAACGCCTGGAAGTGCGCGGGGATTCGAACCTCGCAATATCACAAATAAATGTAGGCTTTGATGCCAAGGATCCGAAAATGGCGGCCTATCGTAATGTCGTCCTCAAAATGTCAGCTCGGTTCGAGGGGCTCGAATTGCACCATGTGGCTCGAGAAAAGAACCAAGCGGCGGACGTCCTCGCCCGCATCGGCGCTAAACGCGACCCTGTCCCACCCAATGTATTCCTGGAAAGGCTGTTCAAGCCATCCGTAGTATGGGAAGGTGTCACAGCCCTAGTATGTTGGTTGTAGTTAGTTGCATCTGTAATCATCTTGCATCATGTTAATTTTCAATTAAAGCTGAAATGGGGGATGATCAAACCCTAGCACTTTGAAATCCAAATAGGTCCAGCTTAAATAAATTGCATTCAAGAACCCAAAATGCTCTTCTCTGATGTTTGATATTTTTGGCAATGGTTTTGATCCATACCAAAAATAATGAACATTTTTAGGGAACAAGTTGGGCACTGAATTTAAGTCATAAATATTTGAATTGGGGCATTTAGTTGCTATTAATATTATTAAATGCTCCAACAATTCTGGAAGTAGCTAAGGGCCTCTGAGATAATCCAGTTATTGCCCATAATTAATTTCAGGATTTATAGAAATGATTTGGTGTTTTTACTAAATCAGAAACAAATTGCAAAATTAGAAAACAGAAACAAACAGAATAAAAGAGAGAGAGGAAAGCTTATCTGGCGCTTACCTACAACCCAGAGGCCCAGCACTGTGCAGCCCAGCTCGCTGGCCCAGCCCACCTGGCGCCTCCTGTCGTCTTCCTCCCCGAGCAAGTAGGCAGAGCGTGTGGCCGCCGCGCGCGCGCACACGCCGCCACCTCCTGCCTCTCTGCTCGCTTCCCCGCCCCCCCTGGAGATGCCACGCACCTCCCTGGCGCCACGACCACTTCTCCCTCCGTCCCTATCCTCCTCTGCTCTCTCTCCCTCCCGCGACCGAACGGAGCCCGTCGCCGCCGTTCGCCATAGCCGCAGCCACCGCCTCCCTCCTGCCTCTCCAGCGCCCCCACGAGCTCCGCCTTGATGCCGTAGAGCCGCACGCCAAAGCACGCGACCCCGGGAGGCCAGCAACGTTGCCATCGCCATCGTCTTCCACCTCGGGCTCCGGCCACCATCGTCATCGATCCGCCGCACGGAGGACATCCCCGAGCCCGTTAACCATCCCTACGGCTCCGCTGTGAGCTCCTCAACCGTTTCCCCCTCTTCCCCTCTTTGTTTGATCACCGTAGCCGTCACCCCCTTGATGACCGAAATGCACCGCCGCCTGAGCTCGCCGTCGACGATGCTTCGGGGACCAAATGGTCACCCTGGAGTGTCCAACCTACTCCCCACAATGCGTATCGACCTTCTAGCCCCTTGCCCCACTCTTCTACGCACTGAAACGCGATCCCGCGGGCAACCGAACTCCGGCGGCCGCAAAAGAGCTCGCCGCCGTCAGCTCCGGCCACCCCAGCTGCTGCCGCTTGTCTCTTTAGATGCGCCTCACTCCTAGGAACCCGTAGGAGAAAACCGCGCATCGAATGGTGCTCCGTAGCGAGTGCACGGTGCACCTCCGCCGTCGGCCGAGGTCGTCGCTGGTTAGCCTCCGGCGAGCTGACGTGGCGCAGTCATTAGCCACTAATGACCAGCTAACTAACCCTCTGGGCCACTGACGCATGGGCCCCGCGCCCTAATTAACCCCAGCTTTATTTCTGCTTAGTTTAACTATAACCCACCGGGACCCACTGGTCAGATTTGACCCGGACCAGCCATGTTGACTTGCTGACATCACAATGACGTCAGGCTGATGCAGTAAGTCATTTTCTGGATTAAATTTAATTCAGGAAATTCCAGAAAATTGCATAAACTTCTAAAAATCATATAAAATCAACTGTAACTCCAAATGAAACAAATTATATATGAAAAATTATCAGAAAAATCCAAGGAATCTGTTTATGGCATTTTCATGCATGTTTGAGCAACCTAAAGCCACTGTATATGACAATTTGAATTAATGGCATTTGAAATGCCTTATGTGGAGTTTGAATTTGAATCTTGCGTTCAAACCAACTCCATTTAAATCATTGCTAGCTGCATTAGCTCAAATCACAGCATATTGCCATGTCACATTCATGCATCATATTGTTGCATTGCATTGATTCTGTTCCTTCTCTGTTGCCGGTATTTTTTCCCTCTTAGTAGACGAGGTTCCGACGATGGGTTCAATGACACCGATGAAGAGCTATATTATCTTCAGAAGTGCCAGGCAAGCAAAACCCCCTTGTTCATTCCGATACAATCCCACTCTATCGCTCCTGCTCTCTTTTACTGCATTAGGATAATAACGATTCATCTGTTACTTGCAGCGGTAGCTGAACCCCTTTATCCTCTGCATGACCTGTCATTGCCACAGTAAATAGATGACCCACTAGCATGAGTAGGAGTTGTTTGAGCCCTGTTGTGCCTACTCATTCATGCTTGTTTGTCATGCCTGCTATTGCTTAGAGTTGAGTCAGGTCTGATTCATCAGGGATGAATCAGAGGTGTGCGAACATGTCCTACTGTGTGTGAGTTAAGTGTGTGAACACGATTTGGTAAAGGTAGCGGTGAGAGGCCATGTAGGAGTACATGGTGGGTTGTCTCATTGAAGCCGTCCTCAGGAGCTGAGTTCTATGTTTGTGATCCATGATTCAGCTACTACCATGCATTGGGCCCTGAAATATGACCCCGCTCGACTTCTTAACCACCCTAGTCCTCTGTCTAGGAGTTGCAAGTAGTTTCTGGTGTTTGTAGTATGCTGGAGGCCGTGCGCAAAGCTGACCAGAGGGGTGGGCTGTGATGCGGTAGGCACGTGGCCGGGTATACCGGGCGCCCGTTTGGTGTCACGGAACCCTGTACACATCGTTCGGGGCCGTATGTGGAAACCTTGGTCGGACTCCCTGCGGATGGAACCTGAATAGGCGATAAACCTGGACTAGAGACTTGAGTGTTTAGGTAGGTCATGGTCTACACCCACGTCGGCTTTCGCTGGAAGTTTGCCGAGCACATGTCGTGTGCAGACTCTAAGTGGTGGAAACATGTATGAAGAAGTACACCCCTGAAGGGTTAACATCATCTATTCGAATAGCCATGTCCACGGTAAAGGACTTCTGGGTTGCCTATAACAGTTCATAGACAAGTGAAAGTGGATACTCTAAAATACGCAAGATAAGCGTGAGTGCTATGGATGGCGTTCTCGTAGGAAGACGGGAGCGAATCCATAGTGGTGTATTGATATGGTGAATATGTGGACTCGTGTGCGCCACCTCAAAGAGTTACTTGCAGTCGTAGTTCAGGATAGCTATCGAGTCAAAGCTGGCTTGCTGCAGTTAACCCCCACCATCCCCTTTGTTGATAATGATGCATATGTAGTTAGTTCTGATGTAAGTCTTGCTGGGTACATTTGTACTCACGTTTGCCTATTTTATGTTTTGCAGAGAGACTTCAGTCTCGCTAGTAGTTTCACATGGAATTCGATGTTTAGCTTGTTACCTTAGCTACGATCTTGTGCCCTCGGCAGGATCTCTAGATAGTCAGGCTTTTCAGCCTTTTCATTTATAGATGTCTGTACTCAGACATGTTAAGCTTCTGCTTGTGCTTTGACTTGTATGCTCTGAATGTTGGGTCGAGAGACCCATGTTTGTAATATCTCGCTCCTCGGAGCCTATTGAATTAAATACTCGAGTTGTAGAGTCATGTTGTGATGCCATGTTGTATTTGCACATATCGAGCATATTGTGTGTATGTTATTGAAATGCTTGGTATGTGTGGGATCTGACTATCTAGTTGTTTATCCTTGGTAGCCTCTCTTACCGGGAAATGTCTCCTAGTGCTTCCACTGAGCCTTGGTAGCTTGCTACTACTCCGGAACACTTAGGCTGGCCGACATGTGTCCTTCTTCGTTCCTGTGTCTGTCCCTTTGGGGAAATGTCACGCGGTGTCTACCGGAGTCCTGTTAGCCTGCTACAGCCCGGTTTACCGGAGTCCTGCTAGCCCAGCTGCTACAGCCCAGATTCACTCGCTGATGACCGACACGTTTGTTGTTGGGTCATGTATGCCTGTCCCTGTAAGTTAGTGCCACTTTGGGTTTACGACTAGCCATGTCAGCCCGGGTTCTTTGTCATATATGTATGCTAGCGACACTATCATATACGTGAGCCAAAAGGCGCAAACGGTCTCGGGCCTGGTAAGGCGACACCTGTGGGAATACTGTGCGTGAGGCCGCAAAGGGATATGGAGTGTTACATGCTAGATCGGTGTGGCATAGGATCGGGGTCCTGACAGAAGGGGAGTCTGGCAATACCAGCACGGATCCGAATACACCCCCAGACTTCGAACCATCAGACACAATCGGAGGCTCTGCCACCGAAATAACATCTTCGGCCCACGAAATCATGGCCGTAATCGCCCTGTGGACTGAGCCTTTCTTGGCCTACCTAAATAGGCAGGAGCTCCCCGAAGACCAAAATGAAGCATGCCGCATAGTCCGGCGTTCTAAAGCTTACAAAGTCCACGAAGGGGAACTCTACAAGAAAAGCGTGACCGGAGTGCTCCAAAGGTGCATCTCCGAAGAGGAAGGGCGGCAACTCCTGGCTGAAATCCACGCCGGACTGGGCGGATACCATGCCGCAGCTCGAGCACTAGTCAGCAAAGCCTTTCATACAAGCTTCTATTGGCCGACGGCCCGAGCAGACGCACAGGACCTTGTCCAACATTGCGTCGGCTGCCAGCTCTTCGCTAATCAGAGTCATATGCCCCCACGGCTCTCCAAACAATACCCATAACCTGGCCCTTCATGGTCTGGGGGCTGTATATGGTCGGACCTCTTAAATGGGGAAGCCATAAGAAAAAATACTTGCTGGTCATGGTGGACAAATTCACCAAATGGATCGAAGCCAAACCAGTTAAAACGGCCGAATCCGGACCAGTAATAGACTTCATATCTGGGGTCGTACACCGGTATGGTGTCCCCCATAGCATCATCACTGAAAATTGCTCAAATTTCATAGCCGATGAAGTGAAAACTTGGTGCGGCAAAATGGGCATTAAGATCGACTACGCTTCCATCTACCACCCCCAAACAAATGACCAGGTCGAACGTGCAAATGGTCTCATCATGAGCGGCATAAAACCCAGACTAGTTCGCAGTCCGGACATGTGCATTGACACATGCATTCCCAGGGAAAGGAACCCCTAACGGAACTATTCTCCCTGGAAGATGTTTCTTGCTATCCATGCAATATAACATAACTAGTTGGGTACTTGTCTGTTCAAGCACTTATGACCCCCACGCCTGGTCTCCACGCATTCCCTGGTTCTTGTACAACCGAGAGAGTGTTCGGACACACCCCAGACTATAGGGTCCGGGGGCTGAAGCGAAAAGGTCCACCATGACAAATGATTTCAATCCGGCTAGGGGCTGTTTATGCCAATTAAATTACAAAGTCACTGAGACTGACTATACTCTTCCTCTATACCATCTAACAGGCTATCTAGCCTACAATCTTGCTGAGAGCACTTAGCGGCTAACGCTACCTGGTCATATACCAGACTCACGGGAATTTCTTGCCCATCCAGCCCCGCCGGTCCTACTTCGGCCATGTGGTTCGGGTCCAGCTTGGTGTAGCGCGTCTTCACCATTGCCCAGGCTTCTCTTACTCCTTGCCGGCATGCTGATATCTTCCATAGACGGAAGCGCCGCAGGGATCCTTGAAGCAGGTCCACAAGCTCCCCCATGCCATTCGGCAGGAGGCTCGATGGCCACAAGGCCTGGGCAACGCCGTGCATCCCTTGCCGATCATGCTTGTGCAACTGCAAAAGTTCTTGCAGCAAATCACCTGCAGATGAGGGCATCTCCTCTTCAGGGCGACCCGTTAACATTCCTGTAGGCAAAAATTTTCATTGAGACTTCCTCGCCGAACTATCACACAGTTTGCTTGAGCTCTTACCATAAATCCGTGTCGAAGCTTTTTGTTCTCCTTCACGGAGTCCGCCAGTTGAGCGCAGACGTCCTTTAATTCCACGTCCAGACGAATATTGGCATCTTGCAGCTTGTTCTTCTCTCGAGTCACCTGTGTAAGAACGCGCTCGCCTGCCTTTAGCTGCTGTTGGAGATGCGAATCGTCACCCATTACGCCCTCCGGATTCACCCCGGGATTGTCTGCAGAATCTTCTGTTAGACTAACCGCACCAGCCATTTACTAACTGATACATCTACATATAATGGAGACAAATATTACCAGAGGGGGCCCTTTGGGATCCCTCTAACTTGGCCACCGCATCAGTCAACTGGGCTTTGCATGCCTCCAGCTCCCGCGCCAATTGTTCGTTCTTGTCCACAAGGACCTGTGCATATATTGATCCTTCAAATAGTTGTCCCAACTATTCCAAGTCACAGGGGCTACTACTATACATACTTATCAAACTTTCTTACCCGTATGTCTTTGGTATACTGGTTTGTCGCTTGGGCAAGCCCGCCTCGAGCAGCTCGGACATATGCGTCCACCGAATTGAAGGCATTAAAAGCCTCTTCGGAAAAGATGTTGTTCCGGAGCACGGCCCTCCGGCGCCGGTGATTCATGGCGCTCTCCACTTTGGAGTTCGTGGCCGAACACATATCCGCATCCTCCGTCGGGGGGCTATGCGGTGTTGGCCCCGTGTCCGCCGCCGCTCCCGAAGCCGGTTCTGGAACCTTGCTGGTGGAGGCGTGATTGGTGGGGTCCCTAGATATAGTCCGGTTATTCGTCTTCCTGCCAGACACAAAGGGCGCGGTCATATTTCAAACTCTGTAAATTGCAGGACATGTCCTTACTTTACCTCTGTAGCGGTGTGTCGACCCTCACCGCCTTCCTCTTGAGCCTGCCCGATCCGGACGCCCATGGTTGACGAGTCCCTAGGGGCTCGGCCCTTCGCTCCGGTCGTCGTTTCTGCAAATAGAACGACGCCTCAAGGGTAAATTACAATACCTGGGGGGAATCCTCCTCGGAGGATAGGGTTTTTTAGCCCAGCTTACACGCGATGCGGGGAGCAGTCTGCGGTAGTCGGCCGTAATGGCCACTAGGGCGCCATCCCAGCTGGCCTGATAAAATACCCCATTGACAAGCTCCACTGTAATATCCGGGTCTACCTTGAGTCCCGGATCTTGGACCCTTCCAGGGTCCTCTGGTTGCGGGGAGGGGCTGAAGATTCCCTCTACGACCCTCCTCAGTTCCTGCTCAGAAGCATTGATGCAAGTAAACTCAGCGGAAGGACGCTAGAGTAAGCAAAGCTGGGAAAAGAATGGCAACTTACCCACTCTAGGGGGTTGTACATGGAGAATCCGTCCCGCGTTTTTATGGGAGGAATTCCTGCTCTTCCCCTTTGTACAAATCGGACAATATCCTCGCCAAAGCAGCAGCGGAGTCCGGACCCTTACGGCCGCAACAGGTGGCGTCGTCTTCCCCGTTGAAATGCCACATGGGCTTCCCCCGATATTGGAGCGGTTGCACTCCTCGCCTTATGCATATTGCCATGACCTCGACTATCGTCAGTCCGGATTTGGCCAGCGACTTTATCCTGTTCATCAGGAGGTATACCTTCTTTGTGTCCTCTTCTTGAGGGCCCCGGGGACGCCAGCTTAAGCGTGTCCTCGGCGGGGCATTGCTGAACTTGGGGAGACCTATTCGGACTGGATCCAGAAGGGGAACGTCATTTATATAGAACCATTCTGAAGGCCAGTTTTCTGGTGCCTTCTCAGGAGTGTCGGACAGGTATCCGGTCTCGGTGATGCGCCATACTTCGGCCCCGCCCACTTGACATAGGGACTCTCCCTGGGTGCGGGGAACAAGGCAGAACAGCTTCCTCCATAATCCGAAGTGTGATTTACAACCTAAAAACAGCTCGCAAAGGGCGGCATACCCCGCTATGTGCAGAATAGAGCCTGGGGTAAGATTGTGTAACTGGAGGCCGTAAAACTCCAAGAGCCCGCGAAGAAACGGGTGGATAGGAAACCCGACGCCCCTCAACAGATGCGAGATGAGGCATATCCGCTCGTCCGGAGATGGGTTAGGAGATCCCTCAGCCTGTTCCCCTCCATCATAAGTGGCTATTCCAGCTCGGACGGAGACCATGAACGCCGGTGGGAGAAACCCTTGGGTCTGTAACTTTACCAAACGGCTGTGAGGAACTGAGCACTCTCCCCAATTCCCCGACTTAGAGCGAGGGGGGCAAGCAAAAGAGTTGCAGCGAGCGGCCATGCTGGGATGGTTTTTCGCGGAGCGCTCTAGGATGCTACCTCGAGGGAGAAGAGTGAGGCTTGAATATGAGAATCCCCGTCCCTTCAAATAGATGGTTGGCCCAGAGGATTGAGGGTGGCAAATGAAAAATGCCTCGACTCCTCGCATTCGCTCGACACGTGGAGATGGTCATTACTAAGGCGCTGAAGCCGAGGAGCACAACATTCATTGGAGGCCGGACATAATTCGTCATAACAGGTACTTTGGAGTATTCGGAGAAGGAACCCGCCTTGCAATGCCGAAGACAATACTGCGCGCCAGACTCATCGTCATTGAAGCCTGGTTCAGGGGCTACTGAGGGAATCCTGGATTAGGGGGTATCCGGACAGCCGGACTGTGTACAACGTCTGGACCATTGAAGCGTGAAGATACAAGACTCAAGACTTCGGCCCGTGTCCGGAGGGGACTCTCCTTTGCGTGGGAGGCAAGCTTGGCGATCCGGATATTATATTTCCTTCCTTGTAACCGAGTCCATGTAAACCCTAGCTCTCTCCGGTGTCTATATAAACCGGAGAGGTTGGTCCTTAGAAGGCCGATCACAATTACATTCATACCATCATAGGCTAGCTCTTAGGGTTGGCCTCTATGATCTCGTGGTAGATCTACTCTTGTACTACCCATATCATCAATATTAATCAAGCAGGAAGTAGGGTTTTACCTCCATCGAGAGGGCCCGAACCTGGGTAAACATCTTCCCGTTACCATCAGCCTTGACGCACAGATCGGGACCCCCTACCCGAGATCTGCCGGTTTTGACACCGACAACAAGGCATCCACAAGGGTGGAGGGCGCGCCCTACCCCCTGGGCGCGCCCCCCTGCCTCGTGGGCATTATCGGTGTAAAAACTGGCGGATCTCGGGTAGAGGGTCCCGAACTGTGCATCTAAGGTCGATGGTAATAGGAGACAAGGGACACAATGTTTACCCAGGTTCGGGCCCTCTCTATGGAGGTAATACCCTACTTCCTGCTTGATTGATCTTGATGAATATGAGTGTTACAAGAGTTGATCTACCACGAGATTGTAATGGCTAAACCTTGGAGGTCTAGCTTGTATGACTATGGTAATGAGTCTCTCTTCTCCAGACTATGTCCTCCGGTTTATATAGACACCGGGTGGATCTAGGGTTACACATGGTCGGTTACAAAGAAAGGAATCTACATATTTGGTCGCCAAGCTTGTTTTCCACGCCAAGGAGAGTCCTATCCGGACATGGGTGGAGTCTTCGGTCTTCGTATCTTCACAGCCCATCAGTCCGGCCCATAGCTAACAGGCCGGATAGCCGAGGACCCCTTAGTCCAGGACTCCCTCAGTAGCCCCTGAACCTGGCTTCAATGACAAGGTACCCGACGCGTAGATCTGTCTTCGGCATTGCAAGGCGGGTTCCTTCTTCCGTACTCCAAAATAGTCTTCAGACATATCGACGTGTCCGGACCTGTAACACACACACCACACACAACCGCAGAGAGAATATAATATTCCATGAGTCCGATCCGCTGACAACTTTTTGTACATGACATCACGTCTGCCCGGTCATAATTCCGAACCGTTTTTCGTCCGCCGCTTCATGTTTCGAGACGCGGTTGCCATTGGCACGTCTTATCAAAGCAGAGATCGTGTCCCTTATTATGGGATTCTCATTAATACGGGCGTGGGTAACCCAACCGTGCCATTTACACAACCCTTGGGAATAGGCAAGTTTTAAGGTGAGTGGGGAGGGCTTGACATTCACGACCTTTATAGAGGATAAGGATTCGTCCTCATTCACTCACACCTTCTCCTTTCTCTGCCCATCCATTCTCGAGCTCCAACGCTCAAGTTCTAGCTTTCCCCGCCCGAGAAAGCACTCCAACCATGTCCGGATCCGAAGCTGGAGGCAAGTGGATGGCCTCCTCCGTTAAGAAGAAGGACATCAATGAGCTCCGAGAGGCCGGATACCTAGCCAAGGAGATCGTTCACCAACTCCCGGCTAAGGGACAGATTGTCCCTACCGCAGATCCCCATGAGAGGGTTGTGTTTCTCACACATTTCGTCCACGGGCTGGGATTCCCTGTCCACCCATTTGTCCGCCGACTGATGTTTTACTATGGGCTAGACTTTCATGATCTAGGCCCCAACTTTATCCTCAACATCTCGGCATTTATAGTCGTGTGCGAGGCCTTTCTCCGCATCCCACCTCACTTCGGCCTATGGCTGAAGACCTTCAATGTGAAGCTGAAGGTCGTGAGCAGCCAACAAGCAGAGTGCGGAGGCGCCATGGTGGGAAAGATGCCCAATGTCACCTGGCTCGAAGGCGCCTTTGTGGAGACGGTGAAGGGGTGGCAGTCGGGGTGGTTCTACATCACCAAGCCGCGTGACACCAGCTGGGCGGCGGTCCCTGAATTCTGATCCGGAGTTCCGACGTGGCTCACCTCCTAGCAAGAGAAGGGCCTAACCTAGGGTTCCTCGAACGAGCTGACTGGGCTCCGGACGTGCGTCCAGAGCATGATAACCAAGAAAATCAAGCTTGTCAACGTGATCCAGGTCATGCTCTTTCGCCGGATCCTTCCATGCCAACGTCGGACTTGCTATCTATGGGAGTTCGATCCGGCCAAGCACCAAATGCTGCTAGAGCTATTCGGCATGACACACAAAGACATATGGAAAGTGCTCTTCAAGGCCGGCGAGACACCACCGCCCACGACCGAGGTTTGCGGGCTTAGCTTAAAATGCCAGGCTAATTCGGTAAGTTCTTTCATGTTTTGAAGGTATACCCTTTACTGGCATATTTTGAGGAAAGGGTCTAAGCCTTCCCGTCAATTTTTTCAGGCCTGAATCGATATAGCGGGGCGGATTAACCATCCGGCTCCGCTACCCGAAGACCAAGGAACCCCACTTCTGACAAAGATGCTCTTTTCGGCGCCTTATGAGGTGCCGGAGAAGAAGGCAAAGAAAACAGCAAAGGGGGCCAGGAGTGGCCCTCGCAGAAAAGGTGCTTCGGATGTGACGTCCGAAGACGGGACTCACTCTTCGACCACCGAAGACAACGATGAGGAGGAGGAAGAAAGCGACTCCCCCCGAGGGGGGAAGGAAGAAAAGGGGGGGCTCCACAAATCTGGAGGCGAAGGCGCCCAAGAGGGGGAAGGGCTCCCTCGCGGATAACTCCGCGTGGGATGTCGATAGCAGTCCGGAGCGACCCCCCCGGACCAAGCCTCGGGCCGCCTCATAAGTACCAAAAACCTTATGCACGTCCAAATGTCTGGCCTTTCCGTTTTGTAATATTAATATGTTTAAATTATGCCATTGCACTCCGGCCCATCATAGCTCCCCGCGATCCTTAGCAGGAGGTTCACTAGATTCAAAGGAGATGGCCAGTGTGTCGCCGCCGCCCGCTCACTCTCCCTTGGCCAAGGGTGATGAAGAGGTGGTGTCCCAAAGGACCTTCCCAAGTCAGGGAGAGGTTCCGGAGGCCGTCGGACACATGGGGAAAAAGCCCCCATGGGGATTGGTGATGAGGGCCAGGTTCAATTCGGCCCCCAGCCGGATACCATTCCGGAGACCTACATGGCTCCGGAGTCAAGCGAGCCGCCTTCCCCGAATGGAGGAGGTGTGCCTGTTTCGCCGGTGACCTCTGTACAATCAGAGGCACCGAATAATCTGGTGGAAGCGCTGCGAGGCGCTTCCATTGTGGATGAACACTGTATCCTTATGGGTACGGTGATTGAGAAGGTTCAGTCCGCCAAAAGCGGACTGACCGAAGCCTGTGCTAGCCTTCTAACAGGCTTTGAGGTAAGTAATGTAATTGTAGGAAGAATATCATAGTGTAGATAGTAGCCCCTGATGCTCTGTTCGGTGTTCGGAAAGAGAAAGCCGAAGAGAGGATCAAAATAATTTTTGCAGGAGTCTAACATAAGATGTCTATGTGAGTAAGCAGGCGTCGCTGCTGACTGTAGCCACTCATACTGCGGAGGTCTCCGGACTGAAGCGGAACCTGGAGCGGGCCGAGGAAGGGCTCGATCTCGTGAAGAAGCAGCTGGAGGATAACCAAGGTATGCAGTAACCTGCGTGTATATTTAGGAAGGACGAATGGTTCATACTGACTAAGGTGTCATGATCTTTATTAGGGGCCACGACTGAGGTGGCGGCCCTCAAGAAGGCGTTAGCCGAGGCCGAGAAGAAAGCGTCCAAGGAATGCGCCGCGCGCGAGGAGCACGAGGCCCGGGTCAGCGAGGTCCAGCAAGAGCTCCAGGACACCGTCAAGAAGTACGAGTCCTTGGAGCGTGATTCTAAGATGCAAGGGTCCGAACTTGCGAAGGCCCGCCAGAGCGTACAAGATGCCCAAGCCGAAGCCCAAAGCGCCCTCCAGGAAATCCAGGCGGCCAAGAAGATCATGATGGGTAAGGCTTTCATGATGCAAAGCAAGTCTACGAAGGAAACATTCCTTTTACTCACCCGAATTTGGAGCTCTCCAGGGGCGTTTACGGATTTGCCGCACGTCATATCAGATGCTGTTGAGTTCTATCGAGCCGAAGAAGGGAGTTCTACGGAGAAGCTGCTCTGGTCTCAATATCTTGGACCAGAACATCCAGTGCCCTTCAGCGACCAGCTGAAACAGCTGGTCGAGCTGCACAAGGCGACTGAGCTAGCCATGAAGGACCTAATAGTCCGGCTATGGCCTGCCGAGCCCATGCCCAGCAGCTACTTTGGACTTGTGAAGCGGCTTGTGAGTGCCTGCCCACGGCTTGAAGTCATGAAGCGGTCGGTCCGTATTGAAGGTGCATGAATGGCCTTTGCCCGCGTCAAGATGCACTGGGCGAAGATGGATGCCAAGAAGCTGATGACCGAGGGGCCGCCTGAGGGCAAGGAGCACCGCCGACCCGAGCTATATTTCAATATTGTCCTGGAGGGATCCCGCCTTGTGGCGGAGCAATGTGCGAAGGATGTTATATTCCCATGAAAACATTCATGTTATCCTGTCCTATAATATGAAACAAGGTCGTTATGTAATATAATGCTTGTGACTTTAAAATTTTACCTCCTGTGCGGGCATTTATGAAATCTGAGGGTTGGCCAGTCGTCGGCTTCTGCCCCCCATGTAGATAGTATGGGGGTGTTCGGGATAAATCTAAACACTCTTTACTCCACATTCTGGTCCTTAAAGGAGGTGTTTAGCCCCACGAACAAGGCAATCAGATTATACAGCTTTTATCACCCTCACTTAGACATAGGAGTTTGACAATGAAAATTTTGGTGAAGCCCCTGGTATTTGGAAGACCTAACTAGGGCGCTATACACACCTGATCGGATAAAAACCGATTCCACACATAAAGCAGAAAAAATCTCTAAGGATTTGAAACCTCTCGAACAACTGACCATCTCTCGCTGCATCATGAGAGTCTGTTTTCGGCTTTCTCTACTGAGGTGCTCGTCCGGAAGAACTGGGACACAATCGCAGTAGTTCTCCCTTTACTACCCTAGCTGATATAGTGGAACGTAAGGTAGTAAGCACAGGAGACGGGCAACCCAACTATTGACCAAAGACATGATTCAGAGCCGATGCATATAATGCTATAAGTTCGGGGTGCCGAACTATACTGTAAAAGTGTTCGAACTTTATTGCCTTATTGCGGGGCGTGGTGAAGCCCCTGGTAAAGTAATACGTACCAGAGTGTACCGGTCCGATCAGTAATATATACAAAGGCAAGGAAAAAATCAAGTAATAAGCTGACGTTGCCAATTATGTTCCCTTGTAAGTTGATTAATATGTCGAGGCGTACTTGTGCAAGTAATGCGATAAGTAAGGCTATTTAACATGCTATGACGAAGAGCAAGCTGCGTGCGGGTATGTAAAATAGGTATAGCAATTGTTAGCAGAGACCACCTGGGGATTCCCTTGTTACGTCAAAGCTCCTTGCCTCCTTGGTGTCTCCGTCCCGTGATCGGTCCTATGATCAGGTTATCAGAAAAAGCCTCGAGAAGAGAAAGACCCGAAATAAAAAAGAAAAAGTGCAGGTGTGCGGATCCAGGGTCGGTCGAGCCGCATTGTGGATCGCGAGCTAGCTATGCCTCCATTGATGCCCATGGGATTCTGAGTGCGTAGTTATGTACGCGCGGTCTGAATGCCGCCATTTGATCAGGATTGGGACGGAGGCCAAATTGCTAGTTAAGCTCTTGACGAGTCGGGCTGTCTTCCTGTAGAATAGTCCGGACTCTCTTAATGGTGTCCGGGGGCTCGGCCGCCGAATTAAGGTTCTGCTGGAAAAGGCCACGCTGTACTTCTGCTGCTAAGGCTGCAGTATGCTCCTCGGTACGGAGGGAGCGTTCTGTATTTCCATTGACTATTATGACGCCACGTGGTCCGGGCATCTTGAGCTTGAGATAAGCATAGTGAGGTACCGCATTGAATCGAGCAAATGCGGTTCGTCCAAGCAGTGCGTGATAGCCGATGCGAAAGGGGACGATGTCGAAGATTAAGTCCTCGCTTCGGAAGTTGTCCGGAGATCCGAAGACGACCTCTAGTGTGATTGAGCCGGTACAGCGGGCCTCTACGCCTGGTATGACTCCTTTAAAGGTAGTCCTTGTGGGCTTGATCTGTGATGGGTTAATGCCCATTTTGCGCACTGCATCCTGATAGAGCAGATTGAGGTTGCTGCCACCGTCCATTAGGACTCGCGTCAGGTGGAATCCATCAATTATTGGGTCTAGGGCTAGTGCGGCTGATCCGCCATGCCGGATACTGGTCAGATGATCCCGACGATCAAAATGATCGGGCACGATGACCATGGATTGAATTTTGGGGCGATTGGCTCTATCGCATAGACATCCTTGAGTGCGCGCTTGCGCTCCCTCTTGGGGATGTGTGTAGCATATATCATGTTCACCATTTTGACCTGAGGGGAAAACTTCTTCTGTCCCCTTGTGTTTGGCTGCAGGGGCTCCTCGTCATCGTCCTCGCTCTGCGATCCCTTTTCCTTGTTCTCGGCATTTAACTTGCCGACTTGCTTAAAAACCCAGCAATATCTGTTGGTATGGTTGGCTGATTTGTCTGGGGTGCCATGGATTTGGCACGGAAGGTCGAGTATGCGGTCCAAGTTGGATGGTCCCTGATTGTTTCTTTTATACGGCTTTTTTCCACTGACTAGACTTAGAACCGTTGAATCCGGTGTTGACAGCAGTGTCATTGGTGTTGTCGTCATTGCTTCGGCGTTTGTGTCTGTTGTGTCAGAGCTTGCCGTTGCTATTTTTGGCCTCGGAGGGGCCTTCATCGCTGGCCGTATTTTTACTACGAGCCAGCCAGCTATCCTCACCCGCACAAAAGCGGGTCATGAGTGCCATGAGGGCTGCCATAGATTTCGGTTTTTCTTGGCCGAGGTGGCGGGCGAGCCATTCATCGCGGATGCTATGTTTAAAGGCCGCTAGGGCTTCGGCATCCGGATAGTCAACGATCTGGTTCTTTTTGGTTAGGAACGTAATCCAAAATTTCCTGACTGACTCTCCAGGTTGTTGGACTATGTGGCTTAAGTCATCGGCGTCTGGTGGCCGGACATATGTACCTTGGAAGTTGTTGAGGAAAGCCTCTTCCAAGTCCTCCCAGCTGCCAATAGAATTTTCAGGCAGGCTTTTTAACCAGTGCCGAGCTGGTCCTTTAAGCTTTAGCGGTAGGTATTTGATAGCATGGAGGTCATCTCCACGGGCCATGTGGATGTGGAGGATAAAGTCCTCGATCCATACCGTGGGATTAGTTGTCCCGTCATATGATTCAATATTCACGGGTTTGAACCCCTCGGGGAATTCATGATCCATTACTTCATTAGTGAAGCAAAGAGGGTGTGCGGCGCCTCTATATCTGGCCGCATCGCGACGTAGCTCCGATAGGGCCCGTCCGCGGTTATTGGCACGGGTGTGGCTAGGTTTGTCACGCCCGAATAGATAGACATCATTGTGTGTCGAGGGATGGCCTCGCGATCCATAGATCGATCTGGTATTTCCTGCTCTATTGTCCAGGTCCTTTTGGAGGTCGTATGTATGACCCCGAGCTGTGTTGTCCCTGTTTTTGCGTGGCGGTGGGGCAGGCTGCTATTCGGCCTGGGTTGCCGCTCTGTCCCGACCACGTGGTGGTCGGTCCGCCGCACTGTCCCGACCATGTAGTGGTCGATCAGCCACATTATGCGAGGAAGGTACGGGCTCCGGCGCCTCTTCATCGAACTGGGGTAACAGCCTTCGCTTCGGGTAACTCTTGACTGGGCGTCTGAGGCCGTATTCTACGGCTGCCAGAACATCAGTCCATCTGTCGATGAGCAGATCTTGGTCAGCTTGAAGCTGCTGCTACTTCTTTTTCAGGCTCCTTGTGGTGGCTATTAGCTGGCGCTTGAAGCGCTCCTGCTCGAGAGGTTTCTCAGGTATGATGAGATCTTTGTTGCCGAGGCTTTCCTCATCCTCGGAGAGCGGACGATAACTACCGTCCTCTGAGTCGTTGGCCTGGCCAGTTCGTCGGGGCTAGCTTTCCCGTTTTCTTGCTCCTCCTATTCGGATGTTACCTTAGCAAGGTCTTCATTGTTTTCGGCATCATCCGGAGTATTATTTTCTCTGGTGCCAGCATTGCTGTCTTTTGAACGACGTGACTTAGAGCGGCGCCGAGGACGTCGACGTTTTTGCTGTGCCTCAGGAGGTTTATTCTCGACTGGATTTTCTTTGTCATCGTCGTTGGTTGTATTGGGTGTATCCACCATGTACACATCGTATGAAGAAGTGGCCGTCCAGCGTCCAGTAAATGGCGGATTTTGGTCTTGCTCTTCATCAGCATTGTCATCCATACCGTTGATGCCTTCAGAGCTGTAATCAAGCATGTCGGTTAAATCCTCGACTGTGGCTATGAAGTGGGTGGCGGGTGGGAAGCAAAATTATCCATCGTCGGCCCCTAGTTCGAACCGAACATAGTTCGGCGGTGAGTCCCTCACCAAGGACAGGTTCTTTAATGAGCTTAGCACATTGCCCAAGGGCGAGTGCTGGAAGATGTCTGCGGCGCTGAACTCGATGATTGATAAACAATCCATTTCGGCATCCGCGGACTCACATGGTTCGAACTTACACCCAGAGACAAGTCCGGAGGTCCGATGACACAAATATTGTGTGAGGTTAAGTCCATGTGTGGCTCTAACGCCGGGGAATCTGTGGCCTCCGTGGTGGGGTTGAGCCTCCAATCCTTGGATGGCATGGTATGCTTCGGATCTAAGGCCAGAGTAGTTACTGGAGCTATCTCCTGAACATGGTCCGATGACAGATTCAGGTCATGTTCATCGAGATGGTCAGGAGTGGTTGCCGCGGTCTCGAATCCAGCAAAGATAAAATCTCCGCGGATGTTCGCGACGTAGTTCAAGCTCCCAAATCTGACCTAATGGCCAGGGGATAGCTATCGATCTGCTCCAGGTGGCCAAACGAGTTGGCCCGCAGTGCGAAGCCGCCGAACACAAAGATCTGTCTAGGGAGGAAGGTTTCTCCTTGGACGGCGTCATTGTTGACGATTGAAGGGGCCATCGAACCTTTTGAGGACGACACAATGGAACTCTCAAAGAAAGCACCAATGTCAGTGTCAAAACCAGTGGATCTCGGGTAGGGGGTCCCGAACTGTGCGTCTAAGGTCGATGGTAACAGGAGACAAGGGACACAATGTTTACCCAGGTTCAGGCCCTTTCTATGGAGGTAATACCCTACTTCCTGCTTGATTGATCTTGATGAATATGAGTGTTACAAGAGTTGATCTACCATGAGATTGTAATGGCTAAACCCTAGAGGTCTAGCTTGTATGACTATGGTAATGAGTCTCTCTTGTCCGGACTATGTCCTCCGGTTAATATAGACACCGGGTGGATCTAGGGTTACACAAGGTCGGTTACAAAGAAAGGAATCTACATATTTGGTCGCCAAGCTTGCTTTCCACGCCAAGGAGAGTCCTATCCGGACACGGGTGCATTCTTCGGTCTTTGTATCTTCACAGCCCATCAGTCCGGCCCATGGCTAACAGGCCGGACGCCCGAGGACCCCTTAGTCCAGGACTCCCTCAGGCACCTCGTGTGCCCTCCGGACTCCGTTTTCTTGAACGATACTTCTTTTGGTCGGTAAAAATTCACTATATAATCTCCCGAAGGTTTTGACCACTGTACCATGCTAATATCCTGTGTTTTTGTTTCGAGCTGTTTTTCTGACAGATCTAGATCATCATGACGTCTTCAAACGCCCCCAAGGACAAGTTCTTCAAGAAGGTTAGCAATCCCTACCTTGCGGAGGTGTTGCAACACCCTCAAACCATTGAGATGCGTGATGGGTTGCTGCACATCCGTGATGTCGAGGGACCAAGGAGGACCGGAAGCGTGGAGACAAGACTCGAAGCAATGGAGCAACAAGTTTTCAAGTGCTAGGGGATGGTGGAACGTGGACTCAACGCCAACCACATGATGATCGAGGAGTTCACCAACAACGACAAGCTGGATGCCAAGAACATTGGGGAGACCATCTTCAAGCTTCACGAGAAAATCAAGCATCTCCAAGACCAGATCTATGACCTGCAAAACCAAAACTGTGAGTATGAATATAGATTCAAGAGGATGAGTTTGGCTGCAGATTTAAGGACCCCAGAGACTCGATCATCCTTCTATGATGGTGAGCCTATGCCTTGGAAGATGGACGACAGGCCGACATCATCAACAAGTCCATCATCACCACCGAGGAAGGAGACATAATCACATGCGTATGGGCACTCCCCTTGGCAACTGCCAAGCTTGGGGGAGTTGCCCCGGTATCATATCACCATCACACTCCTGTCTTTACCATTTTTCTTAGTTCGATCCTTTTGGTAATATCTTGATATAGTAGAATAAAGTTTTAGTATGATCTAGTTTTGAGTTTTGCTTTATGATCCTTCTATGTAATCGAGTCCGTGAGCTATATATAATAAAGATTAGTCTTGAGTCGAGGGCTTGGTTATCTTGCTATGATCTTGAGGGTATAAAGAAAGAATAAGAAGAAATAAAGAGATCATATTTATCTTATGGAGAGTAATGACTTCACATATAAAAGAGTATGATGAATAAAAGTTGTTGAGAGTTGACAAACATAGTTTTGGTCATCGTTGAAATTAATATGAAGTAATAAAGAAAGAGAGGTTTTCACATATAAATATACTATCTTTAACATCTTTTATGATTTTGAGCACTCATTAAAATATGAAATTCTAAAAAGTTGATGTTGGACAAGGAAGACAACGTAATGGGTTATGTTTTCTTATATCCGAAATAAAGTATATTGTCATAGATCATCCAACATGTTGAGCTTGCCTTTCCCCTCATGCTAGCCAAATTCTTTGCACCAAGTAGAGATACTACTTGTGCTTCCAAATATCCTTAAACCCAGCTTTGCCATGAGAGTCCACCACATCTACCTATGGATTGAGTAAGATCCTTCAAGTAAGTTGTCATTGTTGCATGCAATAAAAATTGCTCTCTAAATATGTATGATCTATTAGTGTGGAGAAAATAAGCTTTATACGATCTTGTGATATGGAAGCAATAAAAGTGACGGACTCCATAATAAAGGTCCATATCACAAGTGGCAATATAAAGTGACGTTCTTTCGCATTAAGATTTTGTGCATCCAACCATAAAGGCACATGACAACCTTTGCTTCCCTCTGTGAAGGGCCTATCTTTTATTTTTCTTTATACCTTATGCAAGAGTCGCGATGATCTTCACCTTTCCTTTTTACACTTTATCCTTTGGCAAGCACATTGTGTTGGAAAGATCCTGATATATTAATATTGGAAAACTCCATACCCATAAGTATAGCGTGAGTGTTAGCAATTGTGAAAGGCTAAATGATAGTTGAGTATGTGGACCTGCTGAAAAGCTCTTATATTGACTCTTTCTGATGTTATGATAAATTGCAATTGCTTCAATGGCTGAGATTACAGTTTGTTAGTTTTCAATGAAGTTTCTGGTTCATACTTTACATTGTGAATAGATTGTTACTTTAGCATAAGAAATCGTATGACAATATATATATATGTTGCTATTCTAAGAATGATGATGATGCACTCATGTCCGTATTTTATTTTGTCGACACCTCTATCTCTAAACTTGTGGACATATTTTTTGATATTGGCTTCCGCTTGAGGACAAGCGAGGTCTAAGCTTGGGGGAGTTGATACATCCATTTTGCTTCATGCTTTTATATCGATATTTATTGCATTATGGGCTGTTATTACACATTATGTCACAATACTTATGCCTTTTATCTCTTATTTTACAAGGTTTACACGGAGAGGGAGAATGCTGGCAGCTGGAATTCTGGGATGGAAAAGAAGCAAATATTAGAGACCTATTCTGCACAACTCCAAAAGTCCTGAAACTCCACGGAAATTAGTTTTGGAATATATTAAAAATATTGGGTGAAGAAAGCACCAGAGGGGGGCCACACCCTGTCCATGAGGGTGGGGGCGCGCCCTACCCCCTTGGGTGCGCCCTCCTGCCTCGTGGGCCCCCTGGCAGGCCTATGGTGCCCATCTTTGGCTATATGAAGTCTTTCGCCCTGGAAAAAAAATCAGAAGGAAGCTTTCGGGGGGAAGCGCCGCAGTCTTGAGGCAAAACCTTGGCGTAACCAATCTAGGGCTCCGGCGGAGCTGTTCTGCTAGGGAAACATCCCTCCGGGAGGGGGAAATCATCACCATTGTCATCACCATCGATCCTCTCATCGGGAGGGGGTCAATCTCCATCAACAACTTCACTAGAACCATCTCCTCTCAAACGCTAGTTCATCTCTTGTATCCAATCTTGATTGGTACTTGTGGGTTGCTAGTAGTGTTGATTACTCCTTGTAGTTGATGCTAGTTGGTTTATTTGGTGGAAGATCATATGTTCAGATCCTTTATGCATATTAATACCCCTCTGATTATGAACATGAATATGATTTATGAGTAGTTCCGTTTGTTCCTGAGGACATGGGAGAAGTCTTGCTATAAGTAGTCATCTGAATTTGGTATTCGTTCGATACTTTGATGAGATGTATGTTGTCTTTCCTCTAGTGGTGTTATGTGAACGCCGACTACATGACACTTCACCATTGTTTGGGCCTAGAGGAAGGCATTGGGAAGTAATAAGTAGATGATGGGTTGCTAGAGTGACAGAAGCTTAAACCCTAGTTTATGCGTTGCTTCGTTAGGGGTTGATTTGGATCCATATGTTTAATGCCGTGGTTAGGTTTACCTTAATACTTCTTTTGTAGTTGCGGACGCTTGCAATAGGGGTTAATCATAAGTGGGATGCTTGTCCAAGGAAGGGCAATACGCAAGCACCGGTCCACCCACATATCAAATTATCAAAGTAACGAACGCGAATCATATGAGCGTGATGAAAACTAGCTTGACGATAATTCCCATGTGTCCTCGGGAGCGTTTTCCTTTATATAAGAGTTTGTCAGGGCTTTTCCTTTGCTACAAAAAGGATTGGGCCACCTTGGTGCACCTTGTTTACTTTTGTTACTTGTTACCCGTTACAAATTACCTTATCACAAAACTATCTGTTACCGATAATTTCAGTGCTAGCAGAGAATACCTTACTAAAAACCGCTTGTAATTTCCTTCTGCTCCTCGTTGGGTTCGACACTCTTACTTATAGAAAAGACTACAATAGATCCCCTATACTTGTGGGTCATCACCGGCCCTTGGGGCGCGCCAACGAGGGGAGGAGTCCTCCTCCTAGTAGGAGTAGGACTCCCCCTTTCCTAGTCCAACTAGGAGGAGGAAGGGGGAAGGAAGGAGAGGGAGAGAGGGAGGGAAAGAGGGGGCGCCGCCCCCTCCTTGTCCAATTCGGACTCCTCAAGGCG
>NC_041389.1:253360599-253399410 GCF_002162155.2 Triticum dicoccoides
TCTCTCTCTCACAAGGCCCATGTAGGCCCAGTAGTCCCCCCGGGGGCTCCAATAACCCCCCGGCACTCCGATAATTATCCGGTGACCCCCAGAACTCGTCCGGTATCTGAGTATAGTCATCCAATATATCAATCTCTATGTATCGACCATTTCGAGACTCCTCGTCATGTCCATGATCACATCTGGGACTCCGAACTATCTTCGGTACATCAAAACACATAAACTCATAATACCGACCGTCACCGAACGTTAAGCGTGCGGACCCTACGGGTTCGAGAACTATGTAGACATGACCGAGACACGTCCCCGGTCAATAACCAATAGCAGAACCTGGATGGTCATATTGGCTCCCACATATTCTACGAAGATCTTTATCGGTCAAACCACATAACGATATACGTTGTTCCCTTTGTCATCGGTATGTTACTTGTCCGAGATTCGATCCTGGGTATCTAAATACCTAGTTCAATCTCGTTACCAGCAAGTCTCTTTACTCGTTCTGTAATGCATCATCGCGCAACTAACTCATTATTCACATTACTTGCAAGTCTTATAGTGATGTGCATTACCGAGAGGGCCCAAAGATACCTCTCCGACAATCGAAGTGACAAATCCTAATCTCGATCTATGCCAACTCGACAAGTACCATTGGAGACACCTGTAGAGCACCTTTATAATCATCCAGTTACATTGTGACGTTTGGTAGCACACTAAGTGTTCCTCCGGTATTCGGGAGTTGCATAATGTCATAGTCATAGGAACATGTATAAGTCATGAAGAAAGCAATAGCAATATACTAAACGATCAAGTGCTAAGCTAACGGAATGGGTCAAGTCAATCACATCATTCTCTAATGATGTGATCCCATTAATCAAATGACAACTCATGTCTATGGCTAGGAAACTTAACCATCTTTGAATCAACGAGATAGTCAAGTAGAGGCATACTAGTGACACTCTGTTTGTCTATGTATTCACACATGTAATAAGTTTCTGGTTAATACAATTCTAGCTTGAATAATAAACATTTATCTTGATATAAGGAAATATAACAACTTTATTATTGCCTCTAGGGCATATTTCCTTCATGAACCACATCACTGCCTGTCAGACTTGAGACATCCAAGGATCAAAGTTAATCCAGATGCCGTTGTCATTCTCACCTGATTTTTGCTGTAGGCTGTATCATTGACAATCAGGAAAGTCTGCTCCCGAAGTCCTAGGGCTCGCCGTGTAGACACAATTTTCCCTAGCAAATAGAGCCCCTCTACCATCAAGTTCCTTGCCAACTGTGATCTCCTGGTTAATTGAGTCCGAGAAACAGAGAGTGTGAACCAAGGTTGTTTACAAGCCTCCAACTCAAAAATCCTAAAGGCGCCAATAAGCTGGTATCTTGCTCATAGATGTAACAGCCATTGTCCAGATACTCACGTATTTCACGGTGCTTGTACACGATGGGGTTTTTGCAATATAACTTTTCTGGCTCATGTGTGCGAATGACCATCAGTCTTTTGCCGTCGTTTGATCGAGCGAGGAACTAGTTGCGCTTCCCTGTTTTTGGCAAAGGTGGTGCGATTACAAAGTGCAGTAACTGTAGGGACACTGCATCATATCAAAAAGGACAGTCATTGTTAATGTAAATCAACATTGTTCAGAGTACGAGTAGGATAATGCAAGAAACAACATTGATCTGTCCCTGTTGGAACTGAGAGGAAAATACAGGGAAATGTATATTGGGTTCGAAAATATAGAAGTGCCATGCATGGTTATACTCATGTATCTCGCAATCGATTCTTCACAGGAAACTACCATGTCATGCATGTTATGTAATCATGTTTTGTCCTCACAAACAAATTCTTCAAGGAAACTAACAGACCATGCATTGTTATATACACATGTTCTTTGGGCAATTTTTTTGTGAGGATATTATTCTAGCCATTGATTGCTGAAGGGCGAATATAGGTATGTACACATGGTAAGCATTACATGATTTCACTACTTCCAGATATAGAGTTCTCCATATGCACATTTACTTCCCTAATGTATGGTTAGATGAAACCAACAGTGTGATGCATGTTTCTACATCATGAAAATGAGGAAACTAACATGGCTATTGATACACACTCATATTTAGTAGTATATGGATTAAATAAAGTAAGGAGAATATCCATATCTTCCTAATCGTTTGATTATTCAAGGGTACAAATTGGATGTAATGACATGGTCACAATCACATGAATTAACTCATTCCAAATATAGCTAATTTACGGCGTCTCTAATACATTGCCATAGTTCTACTCAAATTCTGCTCAAACAGGGATATGCCAATCATCACAAAAAGTTCAAACAGTGTCATGGCGTTATCATTAACATTAGGCGAAAACAACTTACACACGCTGTCCCAGCAATACGTGGTGCCATCTGCTTTGTCGATCGCGTAGATGATGCCATTGTGTTCAATAGCATCACAGAAGTGTGTATCAGCTTTGACGAGCCACTGCAAGGTGAGTTGTCTCTAGCTAAATAAGGCACTATCGGAAAGATAGGGGAGTCCACGGTCGAACAAGGCAATTAGCTTGAAGTCTGTGTAATTCGTATATTGTGTGGGAACTTGGCAGATTACAATCTTCTGCAAAACAAGGTGCGTCCAACAGACGACATAATCTAGATGACTTGGACCGCGACGGTAAAACCCTATATAATTCAACGTAGGAAGGATAATCTCATGGGAAGTGTGGAAGTTCACGAGCACCAACTTTTTTCGGTCTTCTCTGACGGCAGCCATCCAGTGTGAGTTCATGCCGACCCAGTATATACCAGTCAGGAAGTTTCGGGCGATGGTGAGGATCGAAGTCGAGGGGCATGATGTACGGTGACCCGCTACATACATGCAAAGAAGTTTCGGCTAATGGAGGTCGTATTAAAGTCGAGGGGCATCATGTACGCCTTCGTATCATGGTGAGCAAATATCATAAGACCAGATAGCAGCAAGCAAGGTGTCTTGAAAAGCTTAGGCTTCGCTTCAATGATGGCTGATACGTCTCCAATGTATCTATAATTTTTGATTGTTCCATGCTGTTATATATCATTCTTGGATATTTTACAATCATTTTGTAGCAATTTTATATCATTTTTGGGACTATCCTATTGAGATAGTGCCTAGTGCGAGTTGCCGTTTTTTTTGCTTGTTTTTTACATCACAGGAAATCAATACCAAACGGAGTCCAAACGCAGCGAAACTTTTTGTGGACTTTTTATGTACCAGAAGACACCCAATGGGCCAGAGAAGCACCTGGGGGTGCCCCGTGGGGGTCACAACCCACCAGGGCGTGCCTGGGCCCCCAGGCGCACCCAGGTGGGTTGTGCCCACCTCGGTGGCCTTCCACATCGCCTCTTTGCTCTAGAAATACCCCAATATTACAGAAACCCTAGGGGAGTCAACAAAAATCAATTCCAGCCACCGCAAGTTCTAGAACCACTAGATCCAATCTAGACACCATCATCGAGGGGTTCATCATCCTCATTGGTGCCTCTCGATGATGCGTGAGTAGTCTTTTGTAGACCTTTGAGTCCGTAGTCAGTAGCTAGATGGCTTCCTCTCTCTCTTTTGATTCTCAATACAATGGTCTCTTGGATATCTATTTGATGTAACTCTTTTTGCGGTGTGTTTGTTGGGATCCAATGAACTTTGAGTTTATGATCAGTCTATGTTTTAATCGATGAAAGTTATTTGAGTCTTTTGATCTCTTATATGGATGATTACTTCTAGCCTCGTATTTCTTCTCTAATATTTGGGTTTTGTTTGGCCAACTTGATCTATTTATCTTGCATTGGGAAGAGGTGCTTTGTGATGGGTTCGATCTTACGGTGCTTGATCCCAGTGACAGAAAGGGAACCGACACGTATGTATCGTTGCTATTAAGGATAACAAGATGGGGTCTATTTCTACATAAACAGATCTTGCCTACATCATGTCATCATTCTTATTGCATTACTTCGTTTCTCCATGAACTTAATACACTAGATGCATGCTAGATAGCGGTCGATGTGAGGAGTAATAGTAGTAGATGCAGGCAGGAGTCGGTCTACTAATCTTGGATGTGATACCTATATAATGATTCTTGCCTGGATATCGTCATGATTATTTGAAGTTCTATCAATTGCCCAACAGTAATTTGTTTACCCACCGTTGCTATTTTTCTCGAGAGAAGCCACTAGTGAAACCTACGACCTCCGGGTGTCTTCTTTATTATATTTGCCTTTGCGATCTATTTTTATTTACTTTTATTTTCAGATCTATTAATCCAAAAATACAAAATACCTTGCTGCAATTTTTATTTATTTATATTAACTCGCGTTCCCGCGAGATCTATTTATCCGATCTACTACAATTTTACCTATCTTTTAACCCGTGAGGGATTGACAACCCCTCTCTTACGTTGGGTTGCAAGTATTTGTTCTTTGTGTGAAGGAGCAGTTTACGTGGTGTTGCGTGGTTCTCCTACTGGTTCGATAACCTTGATCTCATCACTAAGGGAAATACCTACCGTAGCTATGCTGCATCATCCTTTCCTCTTTGGGGAAATACCGACGTAGTTCAAGACGCATCAAAAGGAATTTCTAGCGCTGTTGCCAGGGAGACATCATCAACATCTACCAGGTTCCTGATCACACATCTCGTCTCCTTGCAATTTACATTTTTTTCCATTTGCCTCTCATTTTCCTCTCCCCCACTTCACAAAAATGTGCCGTTTTATTCGCCCTCTTTTTCGTTCGTCGTTTTTCTCGTCAGATCTTTTTTTGAGTGCAATCTTGTTATGTAGTCACGATGACTCAAGAGAACACCAAGTTGTGTGATTTCTCCAATAGAAACAAAAATGAATTTATTAGAACTCTGATTTCTCCTCCCGCCACTAGTGCGGAGTCTTGTGATATTAATACCGCTTTGCTGAATCTTGTTATGAAAGATCAATTTTCTGGTACTCCTAATGAGGATGCCGCGTCCCATCTTAACACATTCTTGGAATTATGCGATATGCAAAACAAAATATGTGGACAATGATGTTGTGAAGTTGAAATTATTCCCATTTTCTTTGCGAGATCGTGCAAAAATTTGGTTTTCTCCGTTGCCTCGCAATAGTATTGATTCTTGGGATAAGTGCAAAGATGCTTTTGTTACTAAATATTTTCTGCCCATAAAAAACATTTCCCTTAGAACTCAGATCATGAATTTCAAGCAACTTGAACATGAGCATGTTGCACAATCTTGGGAAAGGATGAAATTAATGCTAAGAAATTGCCCAACTCATGGGTTAAATCTTTGGATGATCATACAAAATTTTTATGCGGGGTTGAATTTTGTTTCTCGTAATCTTTTGGACTCCGCCGCGGGTGGTACTTTTATGGAAATTACTTCGGGTGAAGCCACCAAATTTCTTGATAATATTATGGCAAATTATTCACAATGGCATACCGATAGAGCTCCTACTAATAAAAAAGTTAATTCGGTTGAAGAAATTTCTTCTTTGAGTGAAAAAGTTGATGCTCTTATGAAATTGGTTGCTAATAAAAGTGCTCCTATTGATTTTAATTATGTGCCTTTGTGTAGGATCGAAAGTATGTCTAGAGGGGGGGTGATTAGACTACTTGACCAAATAAAATCTTATCTTTTTCCCAATTTTAGTCTTTGGCAGATTTTAGCTATCTTAGCACAAGTCAAGCAATCTGAACACAATTCAAGCAAGCATGCAAAGAGTATATGAGCAGCAGAAAGTAAAGCATGCAACTTGAAAGAATGTAATGGGAAGGGTTCGGAGAATTCAAACGCAATTTGGAGATACGGTGATTTTTGAGCCGTGGTTCTGATAGGTGGTGCTATCGTACATCCACGTTGATGGAGACTTCAACCCACGAAGGGTAATGGTTGCGCGAGTCCACAGAGGGCTCCACCCACGAAGGGTCCACGAAGAAGCAACCTTGTCTACCCCACCATGGCCGTCGCGCACGAATGACTTGCCTCACTAGCGGTAGATCTTCATGAAGTAGGCGATCTCCTTGCCCTTACAAACTCCTTGGTTCAACTCCACAATCTTGTCGGAGGCTCCCAAGTGAAACCTAGCCAATCTAGGAGACACCACTCTCCAAGAAGTAACAAATGGTGTGTTGATGATGAACTCCTTTCTCTTGTGCTTCAAATGATAGTCTCCCCAACACTCAACTCTCTCTCACAGGATTTGGATTTGGTGGAAAGAAGGTTTGAGTAGAAAGCAACTTGGGGAAGGCTAGAGATCAAGATTCATATGGTAGGAATGGAATATCTTGGCCTCAACACATGAGTAGGTGGTTCCTTCTCAAAAACAGCAAGTTGGAAGTGTAGGTTTGTTCTGATGGCTCTCTCCATGAATGAAAAGGAGGTGGAGGGGTATATATAGCCTCCACACAAAATCTAACCATTACACACAACTTGCCAAACTCGGTGGGACCGAATTGATAAACTCGGTCGGACTGATTCAGCAAATCTAGTGACCGTTAGGATTTTTGGTGGGACCGACATGCAACTCGGTAGGACCGATATGGTTAGGGTTAGGGCATAACGTAATCTCGGTGAGACCGATTACACAAACTCGGTGAGACCGATTTTGGTAATAAGCTAACCAGAGAGTTGGTCAGGTAAACTCGGTGGGACCTATTCACTCATCTCAGTGGGACCAAAATGTTACAAAAAGGAAACAGGGAGTTTATATTGCAATCTCGGTGGGACCGATCACTCATCTCGGTGGTACCAAAATGTTACTAAGGGAAATAGAGAGATTACAACCCCATCTCGATGAGACCAAGATCCCTATTGGTGAGACCGATTTGCCTAGGGTTTGTGGCAGTGGCTATGACATCTGAACTCGGTGGCGCCAGGTAGAAAGAATCGGTAGGGCCGAGTTTGACTTTTGGTTTAGGTCATATGTGGATATGAGAAAGTAGTTGAGGGTTTTGGAGCATATCACTAAGCACTGTGGAGCAAGAAACTCATTACGCAACACCTCATCCCTCCTTGATAGTATTGGCTTTTCCTATAGACTCAATGTGATCTTGGATCACTAAAATATAAAATGTTGAGTCTTGAGCTTTTGAGCTAGAGCCAATCCTTTCATCCTTAGCATTTTGAGGGATCCACTTTTCTCATCCATGCCATGCCATTCATTGAGCTTTTCCTGAAATATTCATCTTGGAATGATGTTAGCTCAATGAGCTATATGTTGTTAGGAATTACCAAAACCACCTAGGGATAGTTGCACTTTCAATCTCCCCCTTTTTGGTAATTGATGACAACATATAGACCAAAGCTTCGACAAATGATAATAAGAGTAAAAAACATAGTCACTTTGAGAAGTACGTGATAAGCAAGAGCTCCCCCTGAATTTGCGCATAGTTTAAGATTTTCTTTGGACTGCAAATGCACAAGGAGTTAGGCTCATGGGTTACTCTTCCATGTCACATACATCTTGGTGGAGCGCTCAAAATGATAATAATTGAATACAAGCACTCATCACCAAGCAAAGTGAATGATCATATAGAGATAAACGAGATAATGTCATCCAACAAGCATAAATTTAGCATATGTTCAAACACATGACCATCAAGTATCACACAGACATAGAGTATCTCAAACAAGCAAATAAACACAGACATAGAGTATCTCAAACAAGCAAATAAAGTTTAACCACCAAAGCAAGAGAGAACAAAAAGAAACACTCTCTCTCGAAGCCTATGATCTATACATTTTTCTCCCCCATTGGCAACAAGTTACCAAAAAGTTCATAGAAAATGCATAGTAGTAGATCGACTCTCAGGCTTGATCTTCAGGTGGTGGTGTAGATAAAACGCCAAGGACGAAAGCATCCGTTGATGTGGATGGAGCTGGAGGCGTGGGTGCTGAAGCTAGTTGCACTGGAGCTGTAGGAGCTGTAGCTGGTGCAGATGAAGTGACTCTGGTGTTTGTCACTGGCACTGCAGCTGATCTCTGAGCTCTAGGCACTCTACAAATGCATCTGTGGTTGTCTTGCCCTTCCTCTCCTCCATGTCATCCTGAAGCTTCTCAACAACAGACTGGATCTCAGTCACCTTCACACCTAAATTGTAGAACTTCTGCTCCATGATCCTCTCTAGGCTCTCCTGGTTTTGAGTCAAGGAGGCCAGCCCCTTCTCAATCCTCAAAGTGGATGCAATCAAGTAGCCTAGTTGATCCTGTTTGCTTTTCATAAAGTACTGAGATGCCTCTTCCATTGTTGGCATCTTGGTAGCCTTCTCTGTCCTTGCCTTCTCCTTCTTGGCTTGAGCATGCACAGAAGATGGTTCATCTTCATCCATAACCACTTGGTTGTCCTCAAATTCTGGATAGATAGCAAAATATTCCTTGTCCAGCAAGTATGTGCCTGTGCCCACCTTGGAGTTAATCAGCTCCTGAATCTGTGGGGCATACCCACAACTTCTCTTCTGGTCTGCTGCTGTCCTCTTGATAGTCTCAACAATGAGGCTCATGACCTTGAATTTCCGTGGCACATCAAACAAGTGTAGCAAGTTTATAGCATGGCCTCTTATCATGTTGTGGTCACCTGACTTGGGCAATAAGGTATGCCTGAGGATCCAGTTGATAGTTGGGAGTCCTGACAGAAGAAAATGTACAGATCCAAACTTATGTGTCTCAACTGCAGCATCTGGGATCTCCTTGTACATATGAGCCATGGAATTGTGATCCATCTTCTTCTTGGAATAGACATCCAAGTTATCTTCCTTCTCCTCGGGTGCATTGATCAGTTTTGCCCATTCCTCAATAGTTGATTGGTACCTTGTACCTTCAGACATCCACACTATCCTGCCATCTGGGTAGAAGTGTGATGTGGAGTAGAATTGCATGATGAGCTCATCATTCCACTTTGTGAGCTTATGCCCAACAAAGTTTGCAACTCCACAAGCACTGAAACTATCTTGCACTCCAGGATAGTGTTCCTCATACTCCTTCATGTAGGTCCAGTCGACCCACCTCATGTCACAAACTATAGGCTTCTTGTCCAACAACACTGTCTCATAGAAGTCATGCTATTCCTTAGTATGGAACCTGTAGTCAATAGCAGTCCTTCTCCTGATAGCATAGGGATCAGACAACCTCCACTGTCTGAGGCCTGCATCCTTCCTCAACTTCATGTTCTCAGCCACAGGATGAGCATCATTGTGGTCTGGAATCTTTGGCTTCAACTTTCTCAGGACATGCTCTTCTTCATCTTCTTCTTCTTCAGCAACAGTCTCAGGCACAGGGGCCTTGTTCTTCTTAGCAGCAAAGATGTTTCTAGTACTCCTCTTTGGTGCAATCTTGGGCTTGGAGGCAGCTTTGGGTGCTTCTTTGGGCTTTGATGATGCAGCCCCTGATCTTATAGCATCACCCATAAGCTTCTGAGCCTTGGGTGCTGGTGCAGCAACCTCTTCTTCCTCTTCCTCAGAGTCTCTCCTCATAGAGGGATTGCCAAGAACTTTGGCAGTGGTGGTTCTGACTCTCTTCTTCTTCTTGTCTTGACCAGCAGCCTCATCTTCTGACTCAATAGTAAACTTCACGGTTTCTCCAGTGGCAACCTTCCTGGGTTTGGAAGTGGGTACCCTTCTTGCAGGTGCCTTTTTCTGCACAACTGGCTTAGTGGCTGCAGCTGACCCATATTCTTTATTGACCACCTTCTTCTTGGAAGTGTCCTCATCCTCTACTGCCACATAGTCTTCATCCTCAGATTCTGAGGTTTTCTTCTTTCTGGCTCTGGTGGCAGCTTTAGGTAGATTGCTTGGGGTGCTCCTGCTGCCCTCATCTGAGGTACTAGAGGGACTAGTGCCCTCACTCATCTGAAACTGCTCCTCTTCCCTGTTCTGGCTGTCACTTTGACCAGACATCTTACAAACACTGACTGCTGACCCTGTGAATAGATGTAGATGAGATAGAGTGGATGAGCATCACAAAATAGAGAGGTTTTTGCAAAAGAATGACTAAAAAACTTAGTTTTAGTTTTCCACAGAAAGCATTTCGGATCAACCGATTTGCAAACTCGGTGATACCGAAGCAGCTTTTGGAACCTAAACTAGTGAACTCGGTCATACCGAGTCACAGTTCGGTGGCACAGAGACTGCTAGGGTTTCACAAAGTCCTGAACTCGGTCACACCGATTTTCAATTCTCGGTCAGACCGAGAATCACTTGTGCAATGGCATTCGCCAAATCGGTGGAACCGAGTTCTGCAACCCGGTGGGTCCGAGATGGTTTCGGCGGGAACCTAACCCTAAATTTTCAATTCACTTCTAATCTAAGGATTGTTTTGACTGGATAGAATCGTTTCAAACGTGGCAAGAATCATAATGAACACAATGTGCTAGGAATCGGACGGGGATAGCACTGTGATCAAGTCCATACCCTAGCTTGGCGATGAACTCGCTACAGCGGCAACGGCAAGGGTGAATTCCATTGACGGCCGCAGAGACCAGCGACAGGGGGCGGCTGGCGACGAGGAGATGATCCGGAGACCCTGGAGGCAGAGCGAGCTACGCGCGGGCGAAGGGGTTTGGAGAAAGTTTACAAATTTTTGCCCGTGAGTATATATAGCCCGACCCTGTCGGTGTGACCGAGTGGAACAACTCGGTGGCACCGAGATGCATAACTGTTAACAGTTACAGCAACTCGGTGTGACCGAAATGTTCAAATCGGTTGCACCGAGATTGAAAACCTAGATCGACTTAGTGATCTCGGTATGACCGAAATGGAGGAATCGGTCAGACCGAAATGCACAAAGAAGTTTTGGAAGTTTAAGTCCATGACGAATCGGGGACTCCGAGTGCTCCTCACACGGAGTGGTTCGAATCTGACTTGATCAAATTTTGTGATGTAGCATGAATAGAGTTTGAGACGAGAAAAGCATAGATAGCTAGAGAAGGTTCTTAGGCATTCTTGTCCATCCACTGTCACACCCTGATTTTCATGCCACAACACTTAAGTCAATAAATCATGCTAAAATGTGGTTTGACAAAAACTTTTGAGTGTTTTGTCTTTGCTTTGATTGAATGTTTGTCTGCTGTTTGCAAGTGCTCTAAAAATCAAATAAATTCTCCAACCCTTATACTCCTTCCCCTTGATCCAAAAACCTTGACCAATGATCATACCATGTGTATAGGACATAAAAATAATTTCTTACAAAAATAATTTGGCCAAATAGTATTTTCAAAAATTAGTTTTTCAAAAACCCCTGAATTGAGGTTGCACTGCAAGTACTTAATTAAGGGCAGTAAAAATCTTTCCAAAAATATATTTGACTCCTATTAGATATAGGATACCCATAAACCACAAAAATATAAATTTAAAAGTTATTTTCCTATTTTATTTAAAAGCCTTTTCTTAAGGCCAGAAATGGTCTTTAATAGGGAAAAATTACTTTATTGTTTTAAAAATATTTGAAAAAAATCAGGGAAACTCAGTGGACATATAGTGTCCATAAGAGTTTCAACACATAGTCATGTTCAAAATATTGGTCAAATCCCTCAAAAACCCTTTCTGAATATTTCAGGCTTTTGAAATATTTACAAAGGAAATATTCTCCAAAAATTCCAAGAAAATTCTAGCATGTCACATATGACATGTTTGATGATCTTGACAAGTATCATGTCATGGAGAATAGTATAACTCCATGAAATCCCCTCAAAACCATTTCTGTCCATTTTGAAGTTTGAGCAACTTTACATTGCCAAACATGTCCAAATGTTCTCAAACCTTGTGAACATGCTCAAATGGTCTAATAATTAATCTAGACCAAATGGCACAAGTTGGAGAATAAGTTAACTTGATCAAAGTGCCCCAAAATCCTTCCTGTCCAGAACCAAATTTGAACAACTCTACATTGGCAAATTTCTTCTTTTGATCTCAACTTCTGTGGACATGTTCAGAGCCTCTAATGGTGGCACTACACCAAGTGGTGCATCAAGGAGAATAGATTTGCATGACTAAATCTTGGAAAATCCATTTCTGTTCACTTCTAGGGTTCACAAAAGTTGCATTGTCAACTTTGCCCAAATGGGCTCAATATTGGTGGAACCTATTATTTTATCATAACATATGACCCTGTCAATCCTCATGACAAATGGATGTCATCTACTTGCCCAAACCATTATCAAACACCTTCTCACACTTTACCAAAATGCCATTTTGATCTCTTCCACTCATCTCCATGAGCTGAACTTCTTCCCACAACCTCTCCTAGTCCCCCTATACCTGTGGTGTGATTCCCTGCCCGAGAGGCAATGACGAAGGGGGGGCATGGATCCACTTTCCTTCTCTGGACAGCAGCATTTTCACTCTCTCTCCACCCCTCCTCTCCTCTACTGGCTCCCCAAGGCATCCAATGCCCTTGCCACATTTTTTTACTCCCCCCTGCAGCCACTAGACACAAGTGGACGCGGGAGTGCGCGCGGAGAAGCCGCGCATGCCGGCCAAAGACGCGCTCTGGAGCACGCTACCGTGCTCCCGACCATTGACACGGCGCTCCTGTCCACCTCGAGCCTCCCCCTCGCGCCAGTCGAGGTGCCTCGATGTCCGCAACACGCCACCGAGCTGACCCCCTTCTCTCCCTTCCTCCTGCTGCCTCCTCTTGCATGCGTACCGGCCGCCCGAGGGCTCCAATGGGCAGCCTCACACGCGCGATTCCTCTAACCCGTCCCCGCTCCTTCTCTCTCTTCCTGGCGCCCTAATCCACCCCCACTAACGCCACAGACAAGTCCTCGCCCTCTCTCCTGGCCTCCCGGGCCGTTGCCGCGGCCACCCGTGCACCGCGTCCACGGTGAGCCGCGGGTCAGCTATTTAAGGCCACCCCCGAGTCCCTCTCTACTCCTTTGGCTCCCTCTCCCTCTCGTGCACCCCTGGACAAACCCACACCCCTCCCCGTGCCTTCTGTTCATCGCAATGGCCAGAGCGCTGCCGTTGGGCTCCGCCTAAATCCGGGCTATCCCGAGCCTTTCCTCTCTCCCTAGCCACTCCAGTACCCTCATACCACCACCTCGAGGCCCTCCATCACCGTCGTTCATCCTCGGGAATGCCACGCGCTCGTGGCCGAAGATGGCCGACAGCCTCCTCCGCGGCCACCCAAGCCATCGCTGCTGCAGCCCTCCACGGCATGCGTGCAACACATGGATGGGTGCGGTGTGGCCTCCTGAGCACGCCGGTGGGCGGAGCGTCGCCGGAGACGCCCTGTAGCCCCGGCAATCACCGGCGGGAGCCGCTCCTCCTCGCGGCCGGAGCGCACGCGGGAGGTGGAAGACGACCTGCCGCTGGGGCCCGCACATCAGCGACCCAGCAGGCGGGCCCATCCGTTTAAGTGGAAACGGCTTCGGTCGGATCCGCCTCCCCTGCACGAAGGCGCACTCCGCGTGGGCGCCTCCGACGTCGCCTCTGTCGTCCTGTGCGGCTGGGCCGGCCCACGGTCTATCTGTCGCCTCGTGCGCAGGATAAGGTTAAAGCCTTATTTCCTTTTTCTTTTTCATGTCAACTTCAAAAATCCAAAAATAATCCATTAGAGCTCCAAATTTGATGATTCAAATTTCTGGTAGTTTCTAAAATCATGCCCTACCACAGGGTGCTATTGTCACATTTTTACAGAAGCATTTCCTTCACGAATAATTATCAAAACCCCATTTTCCATTTCTGTGATGAACTTTAGAAAATCACAGAGAACCCATTTTTGATCCAAATTCCATGGTTCAAACTCCTACATGTCTATAAGTTCAGAACTTAGTTTTTGAACATTTTTACTAATACTTTCTGTACCACCTCAAATAATGGTCTATTTCTTCATGTATAGCCAACTTTGCAAATTGATAGAGAAATCATTTGAACTCCAAATCCAGTGAAACCAATTCCTAGATGCTTCTAAAATCATCATTTGTTAAATGGGTGCCTCTGCTCATTTTTGAAAATAATGTTTCTGTACACTTCTTGCAAATCCATAAACCCATTGATTCCATCATATCGAAATGTTTAGAAATATCCATTGATCCACTTCCAATGAGATCACATTGGTCATTCCTCATTGACCAGAGGTATCCAATAAAAGTCAACTTAATATTTTTAGAGCACTTTTATTTTTGCCTTGTTGTGTTGCTTATTATGATTGTTTCCGACGTTAGTTGACGAAGTAGACGGAGTACTTGGAGAACGACCAGAAGACTTGAAGACTCTGATGAACCAGGCAAGCAGCCCTTTGACCATGTCTATGAAACCTTTTTATGCATGTCATATAGCACCATATTGTTGTTGCAACGGAATCATGATGAGGTGGTATCCACTTTGATGGTTTGCCACCGTACTTCCTCGTTGATACTTGCATTGTGCATGACCCTACCTTCTTATGAGGGTTATGCGGTGGGAGTAGATAGGATGCTAAAGTAGTGCTACGCAAAAAGGGACGGGAATATGCATGATGATGGAGACAAAGTATTTTCAAAAGACTTTTTCGAAAACCCCGTCGGGTGCCACTTATGCCCGAGGGAGATGATGAGATGGGTAACCACTTGATGACGAAGTGGTGTACCGAGGCAAGTGTGTGTGTTGTTTTCAAAAACGGATTAGATTTAAGATTTGATGACTGTCCCAACCTTACATGCGCAACCACTCTACCCTTATATGGGAAAGGGCATTATTGATTACCTAGATCGATACTAGCTTTGAGCCCACATTACTAGTGACGGGGGAGAGTTGGTGCTCTCTCTCGGGACGGGGTCGTGCCAGGTAGGGTGGCCATGACTGTTCACAGGGCACCGGACACACCGTTGGTACCCCGTGCTTGTGGTATGTGATGAATATGGGAGCGAGGCTCCACAACTTTATGATGTGAAATTTTGGGCACCGGGGTTACTACCAATCGAGTGGACTCCATGTTAGTGTCGTTTAGGGAAAGGTAGTGATCGGGTGCTTACCCCGGGTACTTGAGGTATCGCGGGTCGTGGATGACACGGAAGTTCCCCGGATCTTGTGGGTATAGTGTGCAACCTCTGCAGAGTGTAAAACTATTCGAATAGCCGTGTCCAAGGTCAAGGACGGTTGGGCGGTGCTGCTTAAACTATGTCCAGAGTTTACAAACAAGTGTGTGTGGATAACTACTTGGGTCAAGTCAAAGGACTTGACGTGATTGAGATGGGTTGGTGCCCACTCTATTTATGTTGATATCTGTAACCTGTCCTCATGGTTACTTGAATTCTCTTGATGCATGTCTTATAAGTTGTTGAACATGTCATTGCACTCAAAACTAGCTTTCTGCAAAAATTTACTTATATCATGCATTGTTGTATCTTGAACCAAAGCATGGGTTGCTTGCGAGTACATTCAAAGTACTCATTGGCTTGCCACTGGTTATTTTATTGGCCAGGCTTGAAAGAACAGGATATGATGAAGAATACTTCGATGACGAACATGCGAGCTAGGACGCTTCCCAGTCAGAATGCCTGTAGGGTTAAGGCAGATGGCATGGGTCCGAGTTATCGACGAAGATTTCCGCTGCAATGTTATACTCAAGACTTGACCATAATGGTATACGGTACGTATGGATGTAAGCCTCTTGTTATTCAGCTTCTGTGTGTTCAGTGAGCATTGATCTCTGGGATCACAGTACACGTGCATTCGGTGATCACGACTTATGAGTCGGGGTCCCCACAGAGCTGGTATCAGAGGCATCCTGACTGTAGGAAGCCTTAGTTAGCATGGTCGTTAGTTAGGGTAAAACTATTTCCGAAACTACTACTAGTTTTCAAAACTATCTATACTTCTCTTCCCTTCTCAGTTTTTTCGAAAACTAAGGTATAGTTTCCTTATTGATCTCTTCCCCTTCAAAACCTTTGGTCGCTAGAACCCTTATGCCCCTCGCCACTGGATTCCTTGTAATCCTCGTGGATAATCTAGAAGGAAGATGCCTTGCCAGACATTCACCCACACCTCCTGAACACAAGATTGGTGACATCACAACAAGACGATACCAACAGAAGATACATCCTCGAGGAATGAGGACCTGAAGACCCAGGAGATGGTGACACCCTTGACATTGCCCCAAGATGATGCAACCTTAGCCTATGATGACCAGGGCATAGAATATGCAAGATCATGATACACATCGCTAATAGAGTAACCCTGTCACTACCGTTGTTGTATCGGCAACCACCGATGGATGAGAACCTAGCCATTTGGTCCGCCTCACCATAGTGAGCAGGAAAACGGTTCTCCTCATCCCCGCTCTTGGTGTCGATGTTGTCATCAACGTAACCGACATGATGGACCTCTATTACGCCTTGATAATGTCATTGCATAAAGGATTACCTACCTGGTACCATCGACGGCTTACAAGACAAAAAGGGATCATCGTGGTTAAGAAGACAATAGAAGACCAAGTCAATGCCAGTTACGAGGAGCCACCTTCACCCCATCACTTCAACAGGCGAGAAGTTGTTGAAGAATCTTCAGGCTCAACCTGGATTGTTTCATTGAACAACTACAAGAGATGTAGCAACACCTGAGGAAAACTCAGAAGACTGCATGAGGCACAAGGCACGACTACCGAGTCCGAGAACCCCTACGGTAGGATTAGTCGTGTACCCCCTATGCGCAGTCGAGTCTGTATGATAGTTCGAATAGAACCATGATTGTGTGTTGCTTGTTTTTAATTGTTTGTGTTTTGATATAGTTCACACTTTTGCCCTAGGCGACGAGTATGCGACTATATCACCTTCCTCACCTTGTTTCTTTTGTTTGGCCCTCTTTGCACCTGTTTGTTTGCACTAGCACTATAGAACCCCCTTTAGGCATCCCCTCCTCTATGCTACTTTTCCCTCTCATCTCTCTCTCCTCAACTGAAGAACGGCAAGATAAGCTACACCAAGGATTTTGCCTCGGCAACCAACTAGCAATGAAGACTTCTGCTACGATCTCCACGACCAAGTGCAACCTCGTAGAATTATGTTTGCCCCTCAAGATTAGAAACCCATTCCTAGACCCTTCGAGACTTCATAAGATACCCCAGCTCGAATCCTTAACCATGTGCTTAACTCACAGAATTGCAAGAGAACCTGTTAAGCCTCCGTAACCTTGCTTGTCACTGGGTTCATTATGGAACTAGTGGACATAGTGAACGAGCACATTATCTTCCTAAGATAGCACCAAAACTGATGATGCCATAGGGAAGACCAATTTAAGGATATAGGATCAGAGGACAAATGACTTGGTGAGTTTATATCAATAACTATGAGGAATTTTCTGAGACCCTTTGGTGGATTATAAGGCTATCTTGTTGGTAGATGAACTTGGTGGGTTCATGAGTATAGATTAGCATAGCTTTCATTACCCCTGAGTAAATTGGATTTATAGGACAATTATGATCACAAGCTGAAACTCCTGGAAGTGCAAGGATTTGAGTTGATCAGATGATATTGATAGGAGACAGTTGATATTACGTAAATGACTTGGGGGAACATGTAGGAATTCTCGTTGGATAAGAGATTTGGATTTAAGCAGGTGATTCTAGTTGAATATAGATGCTGAGTATGTCTACATGGTTCGGAGTAAATTGGATTTAGATTGATGATCTCGATCATGATACCATGCTTCTCGGTGGATGATAAACTAGGAGATTGGACTAATTGTCGGAGTTTATTTAGGCACCTTTGTGAGCTTGACCTTGGAGTATTACTAGATCACAATAATGGGAATTGATGGAATAACTATAGTAAGGCAGCCCTTTCAAGTATTGGGGATTATAAGGACTTTAGGAGATCATGTGGAACACCAGCATAGGTGTTGGATTTGTAGAATTAATGGATCATGTAGTGATTAATGGAAGTTAACGGGTTGTTGGAGTTGTTTCATAGAAAAGGAAACAAGGTTTTGGAGTGACATACAATGTGTTTCCTTAGGATAGAGATGCACTAGCATGGACCTTGGAAGAATAGGATGAGCACTTGGATTGTCACGTTCAAGCTTAGCAGCTTATATGTTCTACCCATGGATTTTTAGGGGTAGACATACATATGAGTTTGGGGATTGTAGACATATATGATTTTGTTAGACCTCCTCTTGGGAGTCATGAGGATATGAATAGCATGAGTGATGATTGGAATTGACCTATACGAGATGATACTTTTGGTAATATGAGGTGAAGGACTAGATAGACTATTGGCATCTCAGAAACCGTGCTTAAAGATAAGATGATAAATGTTCACTCACGCACTAGAATCCTTGAAACCCTTAAGCCCTACCAAGCTACAACATGGTCGGATCAGGACCTTAGGGCCTTGACACTAGATTTAGAACCCCCTTGGACCATACTCAACCCTGACCACCACTAATTCCCCAGCCTACTTTATGTACCCCGTGAACAAAGCCTTCATGGAGTGCTTAGACAAGATAATTGTCATCATCATTTGGTGACCTACTTGTCCACCTGAAGACAGAAGAAGAGCCGTTCAGCTAGTCCAGGAACATTTGAAGACCGCCATGCCAAGGAGGAAGAACTACCACCATCATCAAGAAGTAAACATCCGCGTCGAAGACCAGGTGTATCTGCAAGCCACTCCTCTTTAAGGAACCAAGCATTTCCATGACAAGGAGACCCACACCAAGATTCATCGGCCCCCTTCGAGATCACTCCAAGAGTTAACAACCCCCTCCGAGATCACTTCAAGACGAAGAGTAGACGGCTACCAGCTAGAGTTACCACCTGAGTTACCCATTGTGCACAACGCTTTCCATGCATCACAACCCCGGAAGTGTTTCCAACTTCCTAATTGCCCGATCTCTGCGAGGGCATTAACCACCGAGCCATCGCCCCTAGCCCAATCTAACCTACCGCAAGCTACCCATTAGCAACCTGGATCAAGAAGAGCATCATACATGAAGCTACAACACCAGGTCCTTCAAGATTCAATGGAGCACCACTCAGAAGCAGAAGCAGTATGAGGATGTGAAGACTACCCCAAATCCAAGTTTCCATACTCCTTTCCGCGCCTAGTCTGGGAATCTCGGGGACGAGATTCTTGTAAGGGGGGTAGGTTTGTCACACCCTGATTTTCATGCCACAACACTTAAGTCAATAAATCATGCTAAAATGTGGTTTGACAAAAACTTTTGAGTGTTTTGTCTTTGCTTTGATTGAATGTTTGTCTGCTGTTTGCAAGTGCTCTAAAAATCAAATAAATTCTCCAACCCTTATACTCCTTCCCCTTGATCCAAAAACCTTGACCAATGATCATACCATGTGTATAGGACATAAAAATAATTTCTTACAAAAATAACTTGGCCAAATAGTATTTTCAAAAATTAGTTTTTCAAAAACCCCTGAATTGAGGTTGCACTGCAAGTACTTAATTAAGGGCAGTAAAAATCTTTCCAAAAATATATTTGACTCCTATTAGATATAGGATACCCATAAACCACAAAAATATAAATTTAAAAGTTAGTTTCCTATTTTATTTAAAAGCCTTTTCTTAAGGCCAGAAACGGTCTTTAATAGGGAAAAATTATTTTATTGTTTTAAAAATATTTGACAAAAATCAGGGCAACTCAGTGGACATATAGTGTCCATATATAAGAGTTTCAACACATGGTAATGTTCCAAATATTGGTCAAATCCCTCAAAAACCCTTTCTGAATATTTCAGGCTTTTGAAATATTTACAAAGGAAATATTCTCCAAAAATTCCAAGAAAATTCTAGCATATCACATATGACATGTTTGATGATCTTGACAAGTATCATGTCATGGAGAATAGTATAACTCCATGAAATCCCCTCAAAACCATTTCTATCCATTTTGAAGTTTGAGCAACTTTACATTGCCAAACATGTCCAAATGTTCTCAAACCTTGTGAACATGCTCAAATGGTCTAATAATTAATCTAGACCAAATGGCACAAGTTGGAGAATAAGTTAACTTGATCAAAGTGCCCCAAAACCCTTCTTGTCCAGAACCAAATTTGAACAACTCTACATTGGCAAATTTCTCCTTTTGATCTCAACTTTTGTGGACATGTTCAGAGCCTCTAATGGTGGCACTACACCAAGTGGTGCATCAAGGAGAATAGATTTGCATGACTAAATCTTGGAAAATCCATTTCTGTTCATTTCTAGGGTTCACAAAAGTTGCATTGTCAACTTTGCCCAAATGGGCTCAATATTGGTGGAACCTATTATTTTATCATAACATATGACCCTGTCAATCCTCATGACAAATGGATGTCATCTACTTGCCCAAACCATTATCAAACACCTTCTGACACTTTACCAAAATGCCATTTTTGATCTCTTCCACTCATCTCCATGAGCTGAACTTCTTCCCACAACCTCTCCTAGTCCCCCTATACCTGTGGTGTGCTTCCGTGCCCGAGAGGCAATGATGAAGGGGGGCATGGATCCACTTTCCTTCTCTGGACAGCAGCATTTTCACTCTCTCTCCACCCCTCCTCTCCTCTACTGGCTCCCGAAGGCATCCAATGGCCTTGCCACATTTTTTTACTCCCCCCTGCAGCCACTAGACACAAGTGGACGCGCGAGTGCGCGCGGAAAAGCCGCGCATGCCGGCCAAAGACGCGCTCTGGAGCACGCTACCGTGCTCCCGACCGTTGACACGGCGCTCCCGTCCACCTCGAGCCTCCCCCTCGCGCCAGTTGAGGTGCCTCGACGTCCGCAACACGCCACCGAGCTGACCACCTTCTCTCCCTTCCTCCTGCTGCCTCCTCTCGCACGCGCACCGGCCGCCCGAGGGCTCCAATGGGCAGCCTCACACGCGCGATGCCTCTGACCCGTCCCCGCTCCTTCTCTCTCTTCCTGGCGCCCTAATCCACCCCCACTAATGCCGTAGACAAGTCCTCGCCCTCTCTCCTGGCCTCCCGGGCCGTTGCCGCGACCACCCGTGCGCCGCGTCCACGATGAGCCGTGGGTCAGCTATTTAAGGCCACCCCCGAGCCCCCTCTCTACTCCTTTGGCTCCCTCTCCCTCTCGTGCACCCCTGGACAAACCCACACCCCTCCACGTGCCTTCTGTTCACCGCAATGGCCAGAGCGCCCCCGTTGGGCTCCGCCTAAATCCGGGCTATCCCGAGCCTCTCCTCTCTCCCTAGCCACTCCAGTACCCTCATACCACCACCTCGAGGCCCTCCATTACCGTCGTTCATCCCCGGGAACGCCACGCGCTCGTGGTCGAAGATGGCCGACAGCCTCCTCCGCGGCCACCCAAGCCATCGCTGTTGCAGCCCTCCACGGCATGCATGCAACACATGGATGGGTGCGGCGTGGCCTCCTGAGCACGCCGGTGGGCGGAGCGTTGCCGGAGACGCCCTGTAGCCCCGGCAATCGCCGGCGGGAGCCGTTCCTCCTCGCGGCCAGAGCACGCGTGGGAGGTGGAAGACGACCTGCCGATGGGGCCCGCACGTCAGCGACCCAGCAGGCGTGCCCGTCCGTTTAAGTGGAAACGGCTTCGGCCGGATCCGCCTCCCCTGCACGAAGGCGCACTCCGCGTGGGCGCCTCCGACGTCGCCTCTGTCGTCCCGTGCGGCTGGGCCGGCCCACGGTCTATCTGTCGCCTCGTGCGCATGATAAGGTTAAAGCCTTATTTCCTTTTTCTTTTTCATGTCAACTTCAAAAATCCATAAATAATCCAACAGAGCTCCAAATTTGATGATTCAAATTTCTGGTAGTTTCTAAAATCATGTCCTACCACAAGGTGCTATTGTCACATTTTTACAGAAGCATTTCCTTCACGAATAATTATCAAAACCCCATTTTCCTTTTCTGTGATGAACTTTAGAAAAGCACAGAGAACCCATTTTTGATCCAAATTCCATGGTTCAAACTCCTAGATGTCTATAAGTTCAGAACTTAGTTTTTGAACATTTTTACTAATACTTTCTGTACCACCTCAAATAATGGTCTATTTCTTCATGTATAGCCAACTTTGCAAATTCATAGAGAAATCATTTGAACTCCAAATCCAGTGAAACCAATTCCGAGATGCTTCTAAAATCATCATTTGTTAAATGGGTGCCTCTGATCATTTTTGAAAATAATGTTTCTGTACACTTCTTGCAAATCCATAAACCCCTTGATTCCATCATATCGAAATGTTTAGTAATATCCATTGATCCACTTCCAATGAGATCACTTAGGTCATTCCTCATATGACCAGAGGTATCCAATAAAAGTCAACTTAATATTTTTAGAGCACTTTTACTTTTGCCTTGTTGTGTTGCTTATTATGATTGTTTCCGACGTTAGTTGACGAAGTAGACGGAGTACTTGGAGAAGGACCAGAAGACTTGAAGACTCTGCTGAACCAGGCAAGCAACCCTTTGACCATGTCTATGAAACCTTTTTATGCATATCATATAACACCATATTGTTGTTGCAACGGAATCATGATGAGGTGGTATCCACTTTGATGGTTTGCCACCGTACTTCCTCGTTGATACTTGCATTGTGCATGACCCTACCTTCTTATGAGGGTTATGCGGTGGGAGTAGATAGGATACTAAAGTAGTGCTACACAAAAAGGGACGGGAATATGCATGATGATGGAGACAAAGTATTTTCAAAAGACTTTTTTGAAAACCCCGTCGGGTGCCACTTATGTCCGAGGGAGATGATGAGATGGGTAACCACTTGATGACGAAGTGGTGTACCGAGGCAAGTGTGTGTGTTGTTTTCGAAAACGGATTAGATTTAAGATTTGATGACTGTCCCAACCTTACATGCGCAACCACTCTACCCTTATATGGGAAAGGGCATTATTGATTACCTAGATCGATACTAGCTTTGAGCCCGCATTAATAGTGACGGGGGAGAGTTGGTGCTCTCTCTTGGGACGGGGTCGTGCCAGGTAGGGCGGCCATGACTATTTTCACAGGGCACCGGACACACCGTTGGTACCCCATGCTTGTGGTATGTGATGAATATGGGAGCGAGGCTCCACAACTTTATGATGTGAAATGTTGGGCACGGGGGTTACTACCAATCGAGTGGACTCCATGTTAGTGTTGTCTAGGGAAAGGTAGTGATCGGGTGCTTACCCCGGGTACTTGAGGTATCGCGGGTCGTGGATGACACGGAAGTTCCCCGGATCTTGTGGGTACAGTGTGCAACCTCTGCAGAGTGTAAAACTATTCGAATAGCCGTGTCCACGGTCAAGGAAGGTTGGGCGGTGCTGCTTAAACTATGTCCAGAGTTTACAAACCAGTGTGTGTGGATAACTACTTGGGTCAAGTCAAAGGACTTGACGTGATTGAGATGGGTTGGTGCCCACTCTATTTATGTTGATATCTGTAACCTGTCCTCATGGTTACTTGAATTCTCTTGATGCATGTCTTATAAGTTGTTGAACATGTCATTGCACTCAAAACTAGCTTTCTGCAAAAATTTACCTATATCATGCATTGTTGTATCTTGAACCAAAGCATGGGTTGCTTGCGAGTACATTCAAAGTACTCATTGGCTTGCCACTGGTTATTTTATTGGCCAGGCTTGAAAGAACAGGATATGATGAAGAATACTTCGATGACGAACATGCGAGCTAGGACGCTTCCCAGTCAGAATGCCTGTAGGGTTAAGGCAGATGGCATGGGTCCAAGTTATCGACGAAGATTTCTGCTGCAATGTTATACTCAAGACTTGACCATAATGGTATACGGTATGTATGGATGTAAGCCTCTTGTTATTCAGCTTCTGTGTATTCAGTGAGCATTGATCTCTGGGATCACTGTACACGTGCATTCGGTGATCACGACTTATGAGTCGGGGTCCCCACATCCACTTGGCAAAAGAAAAAGAAACCAATCAATCAAAGCAACAAGTGGATGTCCTCGAATGAGTAAAATATGCAACCAACATGCTCACACAATAAAACAAAGCATGCACAACCAATTCTAGCATCTATCAAGCAATTGGCGATGACTAGGTCATCTATGTATGAGTATATTGACTTAGGAGTCAAATGAGAACATTTGATCATAGGTCATACTCATCGTTTAAGCTCAAGTGGGGTTACCACTTTTACATAATGCATTGATGTGTTCACACCATTAGAGTTGCTTTGACTCAATTCTTATAGTTAAGCTCTCCTAGATGTGAGATCCCCCTTTAGAGGGATAAACTAACCTTGGGTTTTGTCGATGATGACTTCATGTAGGTGTTGAAGATGTGGATGCTCAATGTTGATGTAGATCATTTGGAGCAATCCCTTGGAGTGAGTTGCACTTTCAATACCTACACGGGTTAGTCCCACAAGGAACAAACAAGGATATCCATAGACATAGAGTGATGCACACACAAGATGATGTCTATGAAAGCATTAGGTTACCTTGTCCCTTGTCTTAGCAACAAGAGGGTTTGTGACTCTTGAACTAGTGGAAGATGTGGAAGTTGATTGCACTTGTAGTTGCCAAAAAGATATGAGTGAAATATGTTGGCGGAGTCACCCTCAAGAACTCTCTAGTTCTTTTTCTTCCGGATCCACATCATCTTGATGGGAATCCTTGGAGTTGTAGTTGTACTTGATGAAGTAGAGCTTGATGTAGTCTTGGGAACCCACTTGACCAAGGCCTTAGGAGCTTCTTCAAATGCATCAATCTCCTCTTGAAGCTTGTCCTTGCCTTTTTGCTTGTGGTCTTGTGGTGGAAGATCATCTTGAGCTTGTGTCCCCTTGAAGGAAGTAGGATCATACTTCTCTTGTTGAGGAACAAACTTCATCTTGGGGTATTGATCTTCTTCCCACTCAACTCCATTGGCATTGAACTTTCGTTCAAAACCAACACCTTGGTTCTTCCGGTGCCTTCCTTGCTTGCGCACAATTTCCGCAAATTGCTTACTCCCGGCAAGGCTCTTGTAAACACCTTTCTCTATAATTCCCTTCAATAAGCTATTTTCTTGCTCAAGTGTAACTTGGCTAAGAGAATCATCAGTGGAATCAAGAGAACTATTAGAAGCAACAATATTTGATTTAGCATGATTATTGTTACTACTGGAGGAAGAATCCTTCTTGTTCTTGTTAATGGACTTGACTTGAGGCATGTAAGTGGATAAGAGTAAACGCTTGGCAATGTAAGAAGAACTTTTCTTACGGAGATCATCATTGATTTCCTTTAAGAACTCATGCTCTTGCTCAAGGTAGAGATTTTCAAAGCGTAACTTCTCATGAGTCCTTAAAAGTTCTCGATGATCTTCTAAGATAGTTTCATGAGCTAACTTAAGAGTGTTTAGTTCTTTAGTTATAAGCTCAATCTTCTCCTTATCATTGTCATTCGTTTTATCTTGATTAGCATGATTAATTGACATTTCGTCATAGTATTCATCACTAGAGTTGTCAACAAGTAAATCATCATCACCTAGCAAGTCATCTTCATCACTATTGAAATCACCATACTCGGGATGTGTTACCTTTGGGCCTTTAGCCATGAGGCATCTTCCAAGTCCTTCATTTGGTGAATCAAATATGTCGTAGGAGTTGGTTGACACAAGTGCTAGACCGGCAACACCTTCATCTTGAGTATATTCGGAGTCGGAGTGATAGCTTCTCTCGGAGTGATTGTCGGAGTCGGAGCCGGACACCCATTCACCAACATGAGCTTGATGTCTTCGTTTTGTGTAGCTCCTTGATAACTTGTCCTTCCTTTCTGAATCCTTGCTTCTCCGGAATATTCTTCGTTCATAACGATCATCTCTACTCCTCCTCTCTCTTGGTGGTGATTCTTCTCTTCTACTTCTCCTCTTGGGTGATTCTTCTCTTCTTTTGTGGGGTGCTGTACACTCATTGGAATAGTGTCCGGGTCTCCCACAATTGTAGCAATTGTGCTCTCGACTAGAAGATCTTTTTTCATTGTAGGACCTCGACTTGGAGCTTCTTTCTTTGCTTCTATTCTTGTAGAATTTGTTGAAGTTCTTCAACATTAAGCTCAATTCTTCATTGAAGGTTTGTTTCTCACTTGATGATGTGGGGGTTTCACATGAGGCTTTGTAAGCACCACTTGACTTGTTGTGAAGTTCCTCCTTATCCTTGAGTGACATCTCATGCGCAACAATTCTTCCAATGACTTCCGTTGGCTTGAGATCTTTGTAATTGGGCATTATTTGGATCAATGCGCACACGGTATCATATTTTCCGTCCAAGGCTCTTAGGATCTTCTTGATGATGAATTTGTCGGTCATCTCTTCTCTTCCTAAGCCGACAATCTCATTTGTGATAAGAGCAAGCCTAGAGTACATTTCAGCGACACCTTCACCATCCTTCATTTTGAACTTGTCAAGTTGACTTTGGAGCACATCCAACTTGGATTCCTTGACGGAGTCGGTACCTTCGTGCATATCAATCAAAGTGTCCCAAATTTCGTTTGCATTCTCAAGACGGCTGATTTTGTTGAATTCTTCGGGGCACAATACATTGAAGAGGATATCACAAGTTTGAGCGTTGTATTGCAGCATCTTCAACTCTTCCGCGCTAGCTTCACGGTTCGGTTCTCTCCCATCAAAGAATTCACCTGGCAAGCGAATACACACAACAGCCCAAACGGCGGGGTTATGTCCAAGAATATGCATTTTCATCTTATGCTTCCAACTAGCAAATTAGAACCATCAAAGTAAGGACCTCTACGGTGATAATTTCCCTCGCTAGATGCCATACTCTCCTAGGTTGTGAAACCAAGGCTATGACTACCAAAAGCTATGGAAATCAAAGCAAATGGAGACCAATGCTCTGATACCACTTGTAGGATCAAAAGTATGTCTAGAGGGGGGGGGTGATTAGACTACTTGACCAAATAAAATCTTATCTTTTTCCCAATTTTAGTCCTTGGCAGATTTTAGCTATCTTAGCACAAGTCAAGCAATCTTAACACAATTCAAGCAAGCATGCAAAGACTATATGAGCAGCGGAAAGTAAAGCATGCAACTTGCAAGAATGTAAAGGGAAGGGTTTGGAGAATTCAAACGCAATTTGGAGACACGGTGATTTTTGAGCCGTGGTTCCGATAGGTGGTGCTATCGTACATCCACGTTGATGGAGACTTCAACCCAGAAAGGGTAACGGTTGCGCGAGTCCACGGAGGGCTCCATCCACGAAGGGTCCACGAAGAACCAACCTTGTTTATCCCACCATGGCCGTCGCCCACGAAGGACTTGCCTCACTAGCGGTAGATCTTCACGAAGTAGGCGATCTCCTTGCCCTTACAAACTCCTTGGTTCAACTCCACAATCTTGTCGGAGGCTCCCACGTGACACCTAGCCAATCTAGGAGACACCACTCTCCAAGAAGTAACAAATGGTGTGTTGATGATGAAATCCTTGCTCTTGTGCTTCAAATGATAGTCTCCCCAATGCTCAACTCTCTCTCACAGGATTTGGATTTGGTGGAAAGAAGGTTTGAGTGGAAAGCAACTTGGGGAAGGCTAGAGATCAAGATTCATATGGTAGGAATGGAATATCTTGGCCTCAACACATGAGTAGGTGGTTCCTTCTCAGAAACAGCAAGTTGGAAGTGTAGGTTTGTTCTGATGGCTCTCTCCACGAATGAAGAGGAGGTGGAGGAGTATATATAGCCTCCACACAAAATCTTACCGTTACACACAACTTGCCAAACTCGGTGGAACCGAATTGATAAACTCGGTCGGACCGATTCAGCAAATCTAGTGACCGTTAGGATTTTCGGTGGGACCGACATGCAACTCGGTAGGACCGATGTGGTTAGGGTTAGGTCATAACGTAATCTTGGTGAGACCGATTACACAAACTCGGTGAGACCAATTTTGGTAATAAGCTAACCAGAGTGTTGGTCAGGTAAACTCGGTGGGACTGATTTGCTCATTTTGGTGGGACCGAAATGTTACGAAAAGGAAACAGGGAGTTTATATTGCAATCTCGGTGGGACCGATCGCTCATCTCGGTAGTACCGAAACGTTACGAAGGGAAACAAAGAGATTACAACCCCATCTCGGTGAGACCGAGATCCCTATCGGTGAGACCAATTTGCCTAGGGTTTGTGGCAGTGGCTATGACATCTGAACTCGGTGGCGCCTGGTAGAAAGAATCGGTAGGGCCGAGTTTGACTTTTGGTTTAGGTCATATGTGGATATGAGAAAGTAGTTGAGGGTTTTGGAGCATATCACTAAGCACTGTGGAGCAAGAAGCTCATTAAGCAACACCTCATCCCTCCTTGATAGTATTGGCTTTTCCTATAGACTCAATGTGATCTAGGATCACTAAAATAAAAAAATGTAGAGTCTTGAGCTTTTGAGCTAGAGCCAATCCTTTCATCCTTAGCATTTTGAGGGATCCACTTTTCTCATCCATGCCATGCCATTCATTGAGCTTGTCCTGAAATATTCATCTTGGAATGATGTTAGCTCAATGAGCTATATGTTGTTAGGAATTACCAAAACCACCTAGGGATAGTTGCACTTTCACTTTGTCAACTTTTATTGAACAAAATAGTGATGTAGATGTGAATTTTATCTCTCGAAACAATTTCAATAACAATGCTTATAAAGGTAATTTTAATTCTAGGCCTTTTCCTAGTAATCCCTCTAATAATCATGGTAATTCCTATGGCAATCCTTCTTATAATAATAATAGGAACACCTCTGATCTTGAGAATAATATTAAAGAATTTATCAATACTTGAAAAGTTTTCAATGCTATAATAGAAGAAAAGTTGAATAAGATTGATGATATGTCTAGAAGTATTGATAGAATTTCTCATGATGTAGAAAATCTCAAGATGAAATTTTTTATGCCTAAGGTTGAGGAATAAATTAATGCATTTTATGTTTTGATGGATGAAAGTAAGAAAAGAACCGCTATGCTTAGAGCTAGAAGAGAATTTTTAGAAAATGCGTTTTCCAGTGATTGTTTTCATAAAAGTGATGAAGATCTTAAAATGATTGGTGTTTCCTCAATTGATTCTTTTTTTAGTAAAATTAATATTGATAATAAAGGGACTGAAGAAGAGTCAACTTTACCTAGAAGGCGCCCTGATAATTCGGAGGGTGAAAATCTTGTTGAGAAAATTGATGAACATGGGTTTGAAGAGGTCAAAACTTTAACTAGTGACGTGCCCACTCTTTTGGATTACAAAGACTTTAATTATGATAGTTGATCTTTGATTGATTGTATTTCTTTGTTGCAATCCACGATAAATTCACCCCATGCTTATGAACAAAATAAAGCTTTTACTAAACATATTGTTGATGCTATGATGAAAGCTTTAGAAGAAAAGTTGGAATTAGAAATTTCAATTCCTAGAAAATTGCATGATGAATGGGAACCTACTATCAAAGTCAAGATTAAAAATTATGAATGTTTTGCTTTATGTGACTTGGGTGCTAGTGTTTCTACAATTCGGAAATCTTTGTGTGATGTGCTTGGTCTTACCGATATTGAAGAATGTTCTTTAAATTTGCACTTAGCGGATTCCACTATTAAAAAGCCTATGGAAAGAATTAATGATGTTCTTATTCTTGCAAATAGGAATTATGTGCCCATAGACTTTATTGTTCTTGATATTGATTGCAATCCGTCTTGTCTAATTATTCTTGGTAGACCATTTTTACGTACTATTGGTGCCGTGATTGATATGAGAGAAGGCAATATTAAATTTCAATTTACACTAAGGAAAGGTATGGAACACTTTCCTAGAACTAGAATTAAGCCACCTTATGAATCAATCATGAGGGCATCATATGGATCTAGAAACAAATATGACAACACTTAGATCCTTTGCTTTATGCCTGGCCAGGGGCGTAAAATGATAGCGCTTGCTGGGAGGCAACCCGATGAATAAAATTATTATTGTCTTTTTATTTCTATTCTTGAGTGTTTGCATAATTATGCTACTGTTATTTTTGTCTTTTTCTTCGGGATCATGGTGGGTGATAGTTGATTTGATCTTGTTGAAAAACAGAAACTTTTACGCTCACGAAAATAATTTTCATTTTTAGCAGAAGAGCGATAAATACTTATTGTTTTGAATAAGATTAATATACGAATTTCTCACATTGTCCTAATTTTTCAGAATTTTTGGAGTTACAGAAGTATTCGAAATCTCCAGATTTCTACAGACTGTTCTGTTTTTGACAGATTCTGTTTTCTTTGCGTTGTGTGCTTGTTTTGATGAATATATGGTTTTCTTTGAAGTGTTTTTGCCATATAAAAGTTGGAATACAGTAGATATAATGCAACAATAAAATATAAATGGGTTTGCAGCGGTACTTATATTAGTGATTTGCTTTCTTATACTAACGGATCTCATCAAGGTTTTGTTGAGTTTTGTGTGATTGAAGTTTTCAAGTTTTGGGTGACTTTATGATGGATGAAGGAATAAGGATTAGCAAAAGGCTAAGCTTGGGGATGCCCGAGGCACCCCAAGATAATATTAAAGAAGTATCAAGCAACTAAGCTTGGGGATGCCCCCGAGTGGCATCCCCTCTTTCTTCTAACGTCCATCGGTATTCTACTGGAAACTATATTTTTATTCGTCACATACAAGTTTTCCTTGGAGCGTCTTGTATGATATGACTCTTTGCTTGTTTTGCTTTGTGTTTTTAGTCATGAATCCTTGCTGAACACACCTATTTGAGAGAGCCAAAATTATGCCTTGACTTGTTAGAATTGCTCTCTATGCTTCACTTATATATTTATGAGCTATGGAATTGCTCTAGTGCTTCACTTATATCTTTTTGAGCATGGTGTGCTTTAGTATTTTTGAAGAAATGCTCTAATGCTTCACTCAGATTTATTTGATAGTTAGTAATTATTTAAAGAAATTCTCTCTTGCTTCACTTAATTAATTTGAGAGAAAGAAATATGATGCTCATGTTCTTCACTTATATTTGTTTAAGCTATCAAAAGCAACATATGAAATTAGTCCCAAAGTGATAGATATCCATGGAGGATATAATAAAAACTTTGATGAAGAATTGGACAAAATAAACTTGATCCCTTGTAATAGTTTTGAGATATGTTGATATAATATGTGAATCATGTTGATGAGTAATTATGCTTTAGTAAGAATATTGGTGTTAAGGTTGGTGGTTCCCTATGCAAGCACGAAAGTCAATAGTTATGCCATGAAATTACATCCTACTTGTGGTGCATTATTCGGTGTTAGTTATGCTTAATGCTCGCTTATGAGATTTTTAGTTTCTTGGTTGGTTGCTTCTCAATCTTTTGCTAGCCTTCATTTTGCACTAAGTATGATCACTACTTGTGCATCCAAAATCCTTTAAACCAGTTTTGCCAAATGAGTCCACTATACCTACCTATATGCGGTATTCTTTTGCCGTTCTAAGCAAATTTGTATGTGCCATCTCTAATTTGAAACTGTACGGGGTGGCTGATATATTTCCATGCTAGATGTGTTATTCTCAAAATGAGTGTTTATTCGCTTGTCATTGCACGAGAGTATGGAAAAGGTATTAGGGATGCCCAATCATGAAATGAAAAATGAATTTACTTTATGTTGTCAAATAATAAATTCCTTGGAAAGTGTTGGTATGGAAGTCACCCGTGGATACAGTTAGCCATGGAAAGTGAAAGTATGGTGGAAAAAGGAATAAACTTTATTTTCTGTTTGGGAACCGCCTATGATATATCTAGCATGGAAAGTATTGGGAACTACTCGATCATTTTCATTGACAGGAAAATCATGCCACCCAAAATGTTTTATCTCTATCTTTTTCGCTTTGAGCTCTGGCACCTCTACAAATCCCTACTTCCCTCTGTGAAGGTCCTTTCTTTTACTTTATGCAATTTTTATTTTTACTTGAGTCTCCATATTATCTTTTAAAGCACCAACTAAGGGGCACTATGATCATACTTGAGCATTGGGTGTAGCTAATATTCAAGTGTGTTTCATGAATGGAGCAATGACTGAGCATAATGGGCTAGGGATAACTTGCTTTAGTGTTGATATTTTGGAAGACATGGTTGCTTGTTGATATGCTTGAGTATTAAAGTCCTCATGTCAAAACTAGACTATTGCTTTGAACCGTATAAAAGTCCAAATGTCCATGCTACAAAGAAAAAATATATGTGATGAGCATGTTAGGCAGCATTCCACATCAAAAATTCTGTTTTTATCATTTACCTACTCGAGGACGAGCAGGAATTAAGCTTGGGGATGCTGATACATCCCCAACGTATCTATAATTTTTGATTGTTCCATGCTGTTATATTATCATTCTTGGATGTTTTATAATCATTTTATAGCAAATTTATATCATTTTTTGGGACTAACCTATTGACATAGTGCCCAATGCCAGTTGCTGTTTTTTACATCGCAGGAAATCAGTACCAAATGGAGTCCAAATGCAACGAAACTTTTTGTGGATTTTTTATGGACCAGAAGATACCCAATGGGCCAGAGAAACACCTGGGGGGGGGTGCCCCGAGGGGGGCACAACCCGCCAGGGCGCGCCTGGGCCCCCAGGCGCGCCCAGGTGGGTTGTGCCCACCTCGGTGGCCTCCTGCACCGCCTCTTTGCTCTATAAATATCCCAATTTCCAGAAACCCTAGGGGAGTCGACGAAAATCAATTCCACCTGCCGCAAGTTTCAGAAACACCAGATCCAATCTAGACACCATCACGGAGGGGTTCATCATCCTCATTGGTGCCTCTCCGATGATGCGTGAGTAGTCTTTTATAGACCTTTGGGTCCGTACTTAGTAGCTAGATGGCTTCCTATCTCTCTATTGATTCTCAATACAATGGTCTCTTGGAGATCTATTTGATGTAACTCTTTTTGCGGTGTGTTTGTCGGGATACGATGAAGTTTGAGTTTATGATCTGATCTATGTTTTTATCCATGAAAGTTATTTGAGTCTTTTGATCTCTTATATGCATGATTACTTATAGCCTCATATTTCTTCTTCGATATTTGGGTTTTGTTTGGCCAACTTGATCTATTTATCTTGCAATGGTAAGAGGTGCTTTGTGATGGGTTCGATCTTACGGTGCTTGATCCCAGTGACAGAAGGGGAACCGACACGTATGTATCGTTGCTATTAAGGATAACAAGATGGGGTCTATTTATACATAAATAGATCTTTTCTACACATGTCATCGTTCTTATTGCATTACTCCATTTCTCCATGAATTTAATACACTAGATGCATGCTAGATAGCGGTCGATGTGTGGAGTAATAATAGTAGATGCAGGCAGGAGTTGGTCTACTAATCTTGGACGTGATGCCTATATAATGATCATTGCCCGGATATCGTCATGATTATTTGAAGTTCTGTCTATTGCCCAGCAGTAATTTGTTTACCCACCGTTGCTATTTTTCTCGAGAGCCACTTGTGAAACCTATGGCCCCGGGTCTCTTCTTTATTATATTTGCCTTCGCGATCTATTTTTGTTTGCTTTTATTTTCAGATCTATTAATCCAAAAATACAAAAATACCTTGTTCAATTTTTATTTATTTATTTTATCTCACGTTCCCGCGATATCTATTTATCCATTCTACTACAATTTTACCTATCTGTTTACTCGTGAGGGATTGACAACCCCTCTCACATCGGTTTGCAAGTATTTGTTCTTTGTGTGCAAGAGCTGTTTACATGGTGTTGCATCTTTCTCCTACTGGTTCGATTACCTTGGTCTCATCACTGAGGGAAATACCTACTGTAGTTGTGTTGCATCATCCCTTCCTCTTTGGGGAAATACCAATGCAGTTCAAGCCGCATCAATGGCCGTGTGTGTCCCTCGAGCATGCAGCCAGCCGCACGGCGCTCAACATCTCCATACACGAACAACATAGGTTGAGGATGTCACTGGAGAGATTGCTCCAATCGCGACTCATATGGATGCTGCGCGGTTTGCGTACGACCATGATGGAGTTTGGAAGGTGGGGTTTTTCGGGGCTTGATTTAGGGGGGAAAAGGCTCTCGGTGTTGGAGCGGCTAGCGAGGGAATAGTGGTACTGGGGGAGGCGAGCGAGTCGAGGGTACGCGGAGGAAAAGTGAGATGATGAAGAGTGACCTCAGGAGCAGGAGACGAGGAGAGGCATGCTATACAACGACTGTGATAATGGCTGGACAGTGCACAAGGTGAGGCTGACTTTGGTAACCTGAACACGCCGCCTGGACTAGTGTCACCTCAGGCGCAGGGTCTTGTCACTTCACTGTGAGGACCGAATGAATAATATATTGACCATCAAGTGTACCATAGTTGTACTACTACTAGTAGTAACATACAGAGTAGTACTGTATAGCGGAAATAGGTATCCCATGCTAGCATGCCTCTGTGTTCACTTCATCCTTCAGGTAGCATCCATATTGCGAGCAGAACCAAATTCTCGTGCATGCGGAAGCGCGAAGAAGGGCTTTTTCTTTTTTAGGATAACCGCATATATTCCTTAACTAGAAAAGGTTGTGTCTCGCAGGCATGCGCCAATATCAATCCGAACCAGCTACGACATATTTTTATGTGCAAAGAGATGGATATGTTTGTAGTATATATGTTTGTCCACCCAAGTGGGTTTTGCGTAGATCCCACCTATCAGGAGGGGTGCAGAAATAAAAAGTAATCATAAAATGTTTCACCACGACGATTCGAAAAGTGACCTCAACTAACCAGTGGCACATGTAGCGGTAGAAGGACGGGCACGTACACGGACACATACCACTCCTCAGTACGCTACCTGCATAGCCTTTTCGTTTTGCAGGTTGGTCTACCTAGCCGTCTAGTCAACTGCCTACATGCCACTTCTCCCATTTACTTCTCCATCAGGAACCGATTTTCCTCGGCTTCTTCACCTCTCCTTCATTTGCATTCAAACCACACTGGATTCACATCCTCCTTGAGTAATTCCAAAGCCCCTTTAAATAATCATCCTCTTCGGGTATACTAGCCATCTTAATCCTAATTCTCCAAACCATAGCCCTCCGGTCCAGCGGTTCCAAATGGCGAAAGAGATCCCTATGCAGGCTTTTAGCGTCAAACATGTCCTCGTCGAAGGCTCGTTTAGCATAGTTGCCACCGTCACTGACCACCCAAGGGTTGTTTGGAAGTGGATCAACAATGTATCCAACTCCCTCCAAAAGGTGGAGATGAAGGTTGTCAGTGTTTACGCAGAGTACAAAGAGCGTGCCACTAGGAAGATCCAATGCGCCGCCGTCCTTCAGCTATGCCTCGAAGATGAAGTTTTGGTGTATCATATCATACACACGCCCTCCATACCAGGTGAGCTCCATGATTTCATGTGTCGGGAGGACATATACTTCTGTGGGGCAGCCATCGAAGGGGACAAAGAGAAGCTGGTGCCGTACAACTTTGACTTGAAAAACATCGCTGACCTACAAACCAGAATTCATGTAGACGATTGTGATAAAAAAACCATGTTCGATGTAGCAAATTCTGTGCTCGGAACAAATATTGAGAAGGGTGACGAGACGCTGGGATTAAGGTCATCTAGATGGGAGAATTATCCCTTGACCTTTGAGAGGATAAAATATGCTGCCCTCGGTGCCATGTGAGTTTCGAGATAGCTGCAAGATCGAAAGAGCTTGTTGCGAAGCCGTCTACCACAGAAAATGAGAAGAAGAAGAAGAAAGAAGAAGAAGAAGAAGAAGCTGCACCAGCAACATGGCATTATAGATGGATGAACTATTTCCTCTCTTGTAAAAATTATATTTCCTCTCTGTGTACATTGATATAGATGAACTATTTCGCTGGTGTGCATGTCTTTGGAACAAGTGTACTCTGTGTACATTGATATAGGTCCACTTGACTATAGTGAACTATTTATCCGCGTAATTTTCTCTACTACTACTCCTTGCAGTGAGCAGTATGAAATGCATGTGTCATGTCTACCGCAATGCATGTGTCAGTAGACATGATAGCTTGTCCATGGAAGTTGAACCAAAACGACCATCACGTTTCTACCACTACCACACGCGATTCCCACGATGCCGCTCCAACCCACGGCACCACGTCCCCCGACGTGCGCCTCACCCCTCTCGGCCCCACCGCTCCTCTGCCTTTGTGTGCATGACATGTGGGCCAGCTGAACTGCGGCGACCATCAAGTTTCTACCATAGCCACACGCAATTGGACACGGCTTCCATGCTCCGCTCCTAGTTCCGATCCATACTACCACACCATCTAATTTTCATCCAGCGGCTGTGACCCATTTCATCCCGGGCATCACTCCTTAGCCACAAATATAATAAATAAAATAAAGGCTCGTCTTTGCCTTCTACTTCTATAATACAGGTAGTACCCGCCGGTGTGGCCATCTATGCCTCGTAACACCCCGACGTCCAACTTTGGCACCCTCACCACGACCAGGCCACCATGGCTGGTTCATCTCGAACGAGTGAGTCGCGAACGCCGTCGTGACAACAGCCAGCTAGGCATCTCAAACCACACTGATGTCGCTTCCCTGTAGCCAACCTACGCTGGTCCGTGGCTACACGCCATTGAGCCGCGCGTCAACATACGACGGCAGGAACGGCTCCAGGTCACTGGCTCAACTACGTCGAGTACATCACATTCGCAAACCAGTATCCGTTGAGCAGGTTGCACCCGCCCACGAGCACATGCCTATACGTATCCAATATTCCAGCCTCGCCGCTGAGTGGTACATCCTCGGGACGGTGCAAGCGGTTAGAATCTCGAGCCCAAGTCGAGCTATGTGCTCCAGGTAGATCACTGGCTCCCGCCCGAGCTCATCTGGAGCGCGAGCTAGTAAATGTCGTGCGGCACGTCACAACAGACAAGCACCTCGACATGCGTCGGCCGGGCAAAGACTTTTCTTGACCACAAGTTCCATGGTCTCATCCAAGATTGGTGTGGTACTGCAGTAAAACATGAGGGTAAAATACTACGGGAGCAGCTGCATGTGCATGGCCCAGACGCTGATGTTGGCATGGAGGAGGTGCTACTCGCTGGCGGCGCAGCGTGCCACATGGGTTAGGCAAGCACCTGTTGCCACGCTCGAAGGACGACCAGGAAAGGAAAGGGTCTTGCATGCATGTACAGATTCATGCAGGAAATTATTTCCTAGAAATACGGCCTTTGTTTACCTTTTTTTGAGGCCATAGATGACTCACACGAGGAAATCTATTATAGTATAACCGTTGGATGATAATTAGTGGTGCGAGAGTACAGATCGGAGCATGGGAGGGGAGCAGGAAAGCCTCGTCTCACTCGATTAATTCCCACGACATTGCTTGAACCCATGACACCACACGTTCACGGACCTGCGCCTCACCCCTCTCAGTCCCACTGCCCCTCTGCTTTTATGAGAATGACATGCGGGCCAGCCGCATTTAGGGTCCAGATATCATTGACTCAAAGGCAGGTGAAATAGCCGCCGAAGCTCGGTCCCGTGGGCCCCGAGAGGGAAATGAACTCCTGCACCAGGCCTTGTGGTACTCCCACAGTACGAACTCGTGCCAAACCCGGAATTTGTTTCTTACTACTACCAGTGTGCCGGCCCGTGCGTTGCAATGGATCCAAAGTAGTAGAATAATACTTGTTCACAAACGTGAAATATAAACACTCTAGTTTTGATATACATATATCACTAAAAATAAATTATGCTTCAATGAAGACATATTCCTCGGGCTGGTTTGATGAGGTGAGGGGCAGGTGTGGCTGGTTTTAAGATAATAATAGATTTTTAAAACATTGGAGCAGAATTTTTTCTAACATTTTGTAGCATGGCACGGCATCCGGTGCACCTAAGCGTCTGAAAAAAGTGGAGTGTACTCTAAAGATATTTACATGCTCCCATTTAGTGGAGTGCACTCTAAACAGATTATCTATTTATTTTTCTCTAGCCTTCCCTATCCATGCAACCAAGCCACATAAGCTAGTCATGCATGCAATCCATGAATTGCAATATACTCCAGCATGCAATGCCGCCACATCATCTATTTATGCCTCTTAGTCATAGGTTGTTTTTTTGCATTAGTCCAAATATTAATGTTCCGTAAAAGTAAACTCCAAATGTCCGCCAAAGCCGAGGCAGAGGACATACGACGGGGGTGGTGGAGGCATCTGCGTAAGAGGAGGAGAGCTTGAAGGATAATCTTGCACGTCCGTCGCCACCTGTATATCTGCGTGGGACTCCACGAGTGCCCACTGGAGCTCGCTCTCCTCCAGGGAGCGGTGGAGTCACAGGATTTTCCTCGTAGCCGGGGGAGCGGTGCTCGCGTCCCGACTCCTGGGGTATTGTCTGGAGCACGCACTCAACCACCTCATGAGCCGTGAGGATACCATGATAGCAGCCGTGCTGATGGAGCACACACTCGTGCACCCGAGCAGTGAGGATGCGATGTTCGCGGGTGTGCTATCGAAGCACGCGCTCGTCCGCGTCGAGAGCGGCGATGATGCTCGCATGCTGCTAGAGAACGCGCTTGTCCACATTGTGAGCGGCGAGGATGCGATGTTCGCGGGCGTGCTGCCGAAGCATGTGCTCATCCTGTTCGAGAGCGGCGACATTGCGATGTTCGCGGGCGTGCTCTCGATGATGCGATGCTCGCGGGCATGCTGCTGGAGAACCCGCTCGTCCATATTGTGAGCAGCGAGGACACGATGCACCTCTTCGTGACCGACCAGGGCGTGCTGCTAGAGCACAGCTACCCCTCGTGGGGCGAGCCGCTAGATCACACTGTCCTCCGCGTGGACAGTCAGCGCGCGTTACTCGTGGCCGTAGAGGGCGTGCTCCACCTCGGTGATGTCAGAGACCCCGCCCTCTTCCTAGGCCGCGGCGCCGTCCACTTCAGCAACG
>NC_041389.1:253399756-253434832 GCF_002162155.2 Triticum dicoccoides
AGGAGAAAAATAGAATCAAAAGTAGCACAATATGTTGGAACGTGTCAGAGGAAGGCTGGCAGGAGCAGTATAACAAACATCACATGCGCACCATATTTTGAGAAGGGTTTAATGTAATTTGTGTGAAATGGGTCTGTGTCATGTACGAGTAGTACATCCATATCATTGACATTCATGCACGCAACAAACATTTGTGTGCATGATCTCACCCTATTTTCTTATTATGTTTGGGAGTGGAATTGATTTTTGTAATTGGAGCTCATTTTTGTACTTGGTTTCAATTTAGACTATGCATGTATTATTGCAAGATATATATTTATAGATAGAATATTTGTGTGACAAAGAGGGGGAGGGGGCAGCGATACCTAATGAGAGAGGGGCATATGCGTGTTTGAAAGACTTTGCATGTCGTAGAGAGAGGAGGGTCCGAAAGGGAGAGAGGGTGTGTGTGTGTGTGTTAGAGAAAGAGAGAGAGAGAGAGAGAGAGAGAGAGAGAGAGAGGGAGAGAGAGAGAGAGGTGAGTGTAACGCCGGGATCGACAAGGTTCCAAGGTTGCGGATATGGGAGAGCAATAGTGTGTGTGCGATGAAGGGACAGACATACAACGTCTGTTTGCGTGTGAGAGAGCTGGATAAACCTCGAGAACATGGCCGGTGATACGTCCATTTTGCATCATGCTTTTATATCGATATTTATTGCATTATGGGCTGTTATTACACATTATGTCACAATACTTATGCATTTTCTCTCCTATTTTACAAGGTTTACATGAAGAGGGAGAATGCCGGCAGCTGGAATTCTGGGCTAGAAAAGGAGCAAATATTAGAGACCTATTTTTCGCAACTCCAAAAGTCCTGAAACTCCAAGAAAGTCAGTTTTGGAATATATAAAAAATATTGGGCGAAGAAAGCACCACGAGGGTGGGGGCGCACCCTACCCCCCTGGGCGCGCCCCGCTGCCTCGTGGGCCCCCTGGCAGGCCTCCGGTGCCCATCTTTGGCTATATGAAGTCTTTCACCCTGGAAAAAAATCTAAAGGAAGCTTTCAGGATGAAGCGTCGCCGTCGCGAGGCGGAACCTTGGCGGAACCATTCTAGGGCTCCGGCGGAGCTGTTCTGTCGGGGAAACATCCCTATGGGTGGGGGAAATCATCACCATCATTATCACCATCGATCCTCTAATCGGGAGGGGGCCAATCTCCATCGACATCTTCACCAGCACCATCTCATCTCAAACCCTAGTTCATCTCTTGTATCCAATCTTTGTCTCAAAACCTCAGATTGGTACCTGTGGGTTGCTAGTAGTGTTGATTACTCCTTGTAGTTGATTTTAGTTGGTTTATTTGGTGGAAGATCATATGTTCAGATCCTTTATGCATATTAATACCCATCTAATTATGAACATGAATATGATTTGTGAGTAGTTATGTTTGTTCCTGAGGACATGGGGGAAGTCTTGCTATAAGTAGTCATGTGAGTTTGGTATTCGTTTGATATTTTGATGAGATAGATGTTGTCTTTCCTCTAGTGGTGTTAGGTGAACGTCGACTACATGACACTTCACCATTGTTTGGGCCTAGAGGAAGGCATTATGAAGTAATAAGTAGATGATGGGTTGCTAGAGTGCCAGAAGCTTAAACCCTAGTTTATGCGCTGCTTCGTAAGGGGATGATTTGGATCCATATGTTTCATGCTATGGTTAGGTTTACCTTAGTACTTCTTTTGTAGTTGTGGATGCTTGCAATTGGGGTTAATCATAAGTGGGATGCTTGTCCAAGGAAGGGCAGTACCCAAGCACCGGTTCACCAACATATCAAATTATCAAAATAACGAACGCGAATCATATGAGCGTGATGAAAACTAGCTTGACGATAATTACCATGTTTCCTCAGGAGCGTTTTCCTTTATATAAGAGTTTGTCTAGGCTTGTCCTTTGCTACAAAAAGGATTGGGCCACCTTGCTGCACCTTATTTACTTTTATTACTTGTTACCCGTTACAAATTACCTTATCACAAAACTATCTATTACCGATAAGTTCAGTGCTTGCAGAGAATACCTTACTGAAAACCGCTTGTCATTTCCTTCTGCTCCTCGTTGGGTTTGACACTCTTACTTATCGAAAGGACTACAATAGATCCCCTATACTTGTGGGTCATCAAGACTCTTTTCTGGCGCCGTTTCCGGGGAGTGAAGCGCCTTTGGTAAGGAAAAATTTATATAGTGTGCTGAAATTTACTGTCACTTGTTACTATGGAAAGTAATCCTTTGAGGGGCTTGTTCGGGGTATCTTCACGCCAACCAGTAGAGCAAAGACTTGATCCTCAACCTACTGAACCTACTGAAAATGTTTATTTTGAAATTCCTTCGGGTATGATAGAGAAACTGCTAGCTAATCCTTTTACAGGAGATGGAACATTGCAATGTGGATGAGGTTTGTGGATTATTTAAGCTTGCAGGTATGCCCGAGGATGTTATCAAGAAGGAGGTCTTCCCTTTATCTCTGAAGGTAAAGACATTGACATGGTTTAGGCTATGTGATGATATTGGATCATGGAACTACAACCGATTGAAATTGGAATTTCATCAGAAGATTTATCCTATGCATCTAGTTCATCGTGAGCGTAATTATATATATATATTTTGGCCCGGCGAAGGAGAAAGAATCTCTCAAGCTTGGGGGAGGCTCAAGTCAATGTTATATTCATGCCCCAATCAAGATCTCTCAAGAGAAATTATTATTCAAAATTTTTATGCTCGGCTTTCTCACAATAATCGCTCCATGCTCAATACTTCTTGTACTGGTTCTTTTATGAAGACTATTGAATTCAGATGGGATTTATTGGAAATAATTAAACGCAACTCTGAAGATTGTGAACTCGACGAAGGTAAGGAGTCAGGTATAACACCTAAGTTTGATTGTGTTAAATCTTTTATGGATACCGATGTTTTCCGTGAACTTAGCACTAAATATGGACTTGACTCCGAGATAGTAGCTTTTTTCTGTGCATCCTTTGCTACTCATGTTAATCTCCCTAAGGAGAAGTGGTTTAAATATCATCCTCCCAGTGAAGTAAAAGTAGTTGAACCTATTAAAGTTGAAGAAAAGACCATCACTTATGATGTTGATCCTATTGTTCCTACCGCTTTTATTGAGAAACCACCTTTCCCTGTTAGAATAAAGGATCATGCTAAAGCTTCAACTATGGTTTGTAAGAGTAATACTAGAACACCTACACCCCTGAGCAAATCAAAGTTGAACCCAGTATTGATATGGTTAAAGATCTCTTGGCCGATAATATTGATGTGCATGTTATTTACTTCTGTGATGAAGCTGCTAGAATTGCTAGACCCGATAGTAAAAATAAACATAGACATGTTGTAGGCATGCCCGTTATTTCTGTTAAAATAGGAGATCATTGCTATCATGGCTTATGTGATATGGGTGCTAGTGTGAGTGCAATACCTCATTCTTTATATGAAGAAATTATGCATGATATGGCACCTGCTGAGTTAGAAGGTATTGATGTTACAATTAAGCTTGCCAATAGAGAGACTATTTCACCAGTTGGGATTGTTAGAGATGTTGAAGTCTTGTGTGGGAAAATTAAATATCCTGCTGATTTTCTTGTTCTTGGTTCCCCACAAGATGACTTTTGTCCCATTATATTTGGTATACCCTTCTTGAATACTGTTAATGCTAAGATAGATTGCAAAAAGGATGTTGTTACTATTGGTTTAGGGGATATGTCTCATGATTTTAATTTTGCTAAATTTTGTAGACAACCCCATGATAAAGAATTGCCTAGTAAAGATCAAATTATTGGTCTTGCTTCTATTGCCGTGCCTCCTAATGATCCTTTAGGACAATATTTGTTAGACCATGAAAATGATATGTTTATCAATGAAAGAAGGGAAATAGATGAAATATTCTTTAAACAGGGACCTATTTTGAAACACAACTTGCCTGTTGAAATTCTAGAGGATCCTCCTCTACTGAAGGGCGATCCCGTGTTTGAGCTTAAACCATTACCTGATACTCTAAATATGCTTATCTTGATGAAAAGAAGATATATCTTGTTATTATTAATGCTAACCTTTCAGAGTAGGAAGAAGAGAAATTATTGAAAACTCTGAAGAAGCACCGTGCTGCTATTGGATATACTCTTGATGATCTTAAGGGCATTAGTCCCACTCTATGCCAACACAAAATAAAATTGGAGAAAGACGCTAAACCGGTTGTTGATCACCAATGACGGTTAAATCATAAGATGAAAGAAGTGGTAAGAAAAGAAATACTAAAGCTTCTGGAGGCAGGTATAATTTATCCTGTTGCTGATAGTCAGTGGGTAAGTCCTGTCCATAGTGTCCCTAAGAAGGGAGGTATTACTGTGGTTCCTAATGATAAAGATGAATTGATCCCACAAAGAATTGTTACAGGTTATAGAATGGTAATTGATTTCCGCAAACTAAATAAAGCTACTAAAAAGGATCATTACCCTTTACCTTTTATTGATCAAATGCTAGAAATATTATCCAAACATACACATTTTTGCTTTCTAGACGGTTATTCTGGTTTCTCTCAAATACCTGTGTCAAAATAGGATCAAGAAAAGACCACTTTTACTTGCCTTTTGGTTTATGCAATGCACCTGCTACCTTTCAAAGATGTATGACTGCTATATTCTCCGACTTTTGTGAAAAGATTGTTGAGGTTTTCGTGAATGATTTCTCCATGTATGGAACTTCTTTTAATGATTGCTTAAGCAACCTTGATCGAGTTTTGCAGAGATGTGAAGAAACTAATCTTGTCTTGAATTGGGAGAAGTGCCACTTTATGGTTAATGAAGGTATTGTCTTTGGGCATACAATTTCTGAAAGAGGTATTGAAGTTGATAAAGCTAAAGTTCATGCTATTGAAAAGATGCCGTGTCCTAAGGACACTAAAGGTATAATAAGTTTCCTTGGTCATGTCGGTTTTTATAGGAGGTTCATTAAAGACTTCTCAAAATTTTCTAGGCCTCTGACTAATCTCTTAGAAAAAGATGTTTCTTTTGTCTTTGATGATGATTGTGTAGAAGCATTTGAAATACTTAAGAAAGCCTTGATTTATGCACCTATTGTTTAGCCACCTGATTGGAATTTACCTTTTGAAATTATGTGTGATGCTAGTGATTATGCTGTAGGTGCTGTTCTAGGACGAGGAGTTGACAAGAAATTAAATGTTATTCAATATGCTAGTAAAACTCTGGACAGTGCCCAGAGAAATTATGCTACTACTGAAAAAGAATTTTTAGCAGTTGTATGTGCTTGTGATAAGTTCAGACCTTATATTGTTGATTCTAAAGTAATTGTCCACACTAATCATGCTGCAATTAAATATCTTATGGAAAAGAAAGATGCTAAACCTATACTTATTAGATGAGTTTTCTTGCTATAAGAATTTGATTTGCATATTATTGACAGAAAGGGAGCTGAGAACCCCGTAGCAGACAACTTATCTAGGTTAGAGAATGTTCTTGATGACCCACTACCTATTGATGATAGCTTTCCTAATGAACAATTAGATGTCATAAATGCTTCTCGTACTGCTCCATGGTATGCTGATTATGCTAATTACGTTGTTGCTAAATTTTACCACCTAGTTTCACATACCAGCAAAAGAAAAAGTTTTTCTATGATTTAAGACATTACTTCTGGGATGACCCACACCTTTATAAAGAAGGAGTAGATGGTGTTATTAGACGTTGTGTACCTGAGCATGAATAGGAACATATCCTACGCAAGTGTCACTCCGAGGCTTATGGAGGACACCACGCTGGAGATAGAACTGCACATAAGGCATTGCAATCCGATTTTTATTGGCCTACTCTTTTCAAGGACGCCCGTAATTTTGTCTTGTCTTGTGATGAATGTCAAAGAATTGGTAATATTAGTAGACGTCAAGAAATTCCTATGAACTATTCACTTGTTATTGAACCATTTGATGTTTGGGGCTTTGATTATATGGGACCGTTTCCTTCCTCTAATGGGTATACACATATTTTAGTTGCTATTGATTACGTTACTAAGTGGGTAGAAGCTATTCCAACTAGTAGTGCTGATCATAACACCTCTATTAAGATGCTTAAAGAAGTTATTTTTTCTGAGGTTTGGAGTCCCTAGATACTTAATGACTGATGGTGGTTCACATTTTATTCATGGTGCTTTTCGTAAAATGCTTGCTAAGTATGATGTTAATCATAGAATTGCATCTCCATACCACCCACGGTCTAGTGGTCAAGTAGAATTGAGTAATAGAGAGATTAAATTAATTTTGCCAAAGACTGATAATAGATCTAGAAAAATTGGTCTAAGAAACTTGACAATGCATTATGGGCCTATAGAACTGCATATAAAAATCCTATGGGTATGTCTCCGTATAAAATGGTTTATGGAAAAGCATGTCACTTACCTCTTGAACTAGAACAATAAGGCATATCGGGCCATTAAAGAGCTCAATTATGATTTCAAACTTGCCGGTGAGAAGAGACTATTTGACATTAGCTCACTTGATGAGTGGAGAACCCAAGCCTATGAGAATGCCAAACTGTTTAAAGAAAAAGTTAAAAGATGGCATGACAAAAGGATACAAAAGTGTGAGTTTAATGTAGGTGATTATCTTTTGCTATGCAACTCTCGTTTAAGATTTTTTGCAGGAAAACTCCTCTCTAAATGGGAAGGTTCTTACGTTATCGAGGAGGTCTATTGTTCCGATGCCATAAAAATCAACAACTTCAAAGGCACAAATCCAAAGGTGGTGAACTGTCAAAGAATCAAACATTATATCTCAGGTAATCCCATAAATGTTGAAATCAATGTTATTGACATCGTAACCCCGGAGGAGTACATAAGGGACACTTTCCAGAACATTTCAGACTCTGAAAAGGAATAGGTATGTGGTACGATAAGTAAACTAACTCCAAAATAGTCCTAATAGCAATTTTTCTCCGTTTTGGAATATTTAAGAAAATAGGAAAATAAGAAGTAGTCCGAAGAGGACACGAGGCATCCACGAGGGTGGAGGGCGCGCCCTACCCCCTAGGCGCGCCCCCTGCCTCGTGGGCACCTCGTGTGCCCTCCAGACTCCGTCTTCTTGCACGATACTTCTTTTGGTCGGTAAAAATTAATTATATAATCTCCCGAAGGTTTTTACCACCGTACCACACAAATATCCTCTGTTTTTGTTTCGAGCTGTTTTTCTGACAGATCTAGATCATCATGATTTCTTCAAACGCCCCCAAGGACAAGTTCTTCGAGAAGGTTATCAATCCCTACCTCGCGGAGGTGCTGCAACACCCTCAAACCATTGAGATGCGTGATGGTTTGCTGCACATCCGTGATGTCGAGGGACCAAGGAGGACCGGAAGCGTGGAGACAAGACTCAAAGCAATGGAGCAACAAGTTTTCAAGTGCCAGGGGAGGGTGGAATGTGGAATCAATGCCAACCACATGATGATCGTGGAGTTCACCAACAACCACAAGCTGGATGCCCAGAACATTGGGGAGACCATATTCAAGCTTCACGAGAAAATCGAGCATATCCAAGCCCAGATCTATGACCTGCAAAACCAAAACTATGAGTATGAATATAGATTCAAGAGGATGAGTTTGGCTGCAGATTTAAGGATCCCGGAGACTCGATCATCCTTCTATGATGGTGAGCCTATGCCTTGGAAGATGGACGACAAGCCTACATCATCAACAACTCCATCATCACCACCTTCGAGGAAAGAGACATAAACTCATGGGTATGGGTACTTCCCTTGGCAACTGCCAAGCTTGGGGGAGGTGCCCCGGTATTGTATCACAATCACACTTCTATCTTTACCATTTTTTAGTTCGATCCTTCTGGTAATATCTTGATCTAGTTCAATAAAGTTTTAGTATGATCTAGTTTTGAGTTATGCTTTATGATCCTTCTATGTAATCGAGTCCGTGAGCTATATATAATAAAGATTAGTTTTGAGTCAAGGGCTTGATTATCTTGCTATGATCTTGAGGGAATAAAAATAAAAGAGAAAAGAGAGAGTAAAAATAATTAAAGAGGTCATATTGATCTTATGGAAGGTAATGACTTCACATATAAAGAGTATGATGAATAAAAGTTGTTGAGAGTTGACAAACATAGTTTTGGTCATCGTTGCAATTAATAGGAAGTAATAAAGAAAGAGAGGTTTTCACATATAAATATACTATCTTGGACATATTTTATGATTGTGAGCACTCATTAAAATATGACATGCTAAAAAGTTGATGTTGGACAAGGAAGACAACGTAATGGGTTATGTTTTATTATATCCGAAATAAAGTATATTGTCATGGATCATCCAACATGTTGAGCTTGCGTTTCCCCCTCATGCTAGCCAAATTCTCTGCACCAAGTAGAGATACACTACTAGGGAAAAGCCTAGCAGCAGCGCGGGTTTTAGGCCTATCAGTAGCGCGGGAAGGAGCGCTACTGATAAGGCGCTACCGCTAAAGCTTAGCAATAGCGCGCCTAGATTCACGCTACTCCTAAATTGACTTAGTAGTAGCGCTTCTTCAGAACAGCGCTATTGGTAATTAGTAGTAGCGCTTCTCCTTTCCCGCGCTACTACTATTATTTAGTATTTTGTTTCTTTTTTATTTCATGTTGTATTCATACACCTTTACACAAGTTTTCATACAACAGGAATTTAGAGATTGTTTTTAAATCATAATGAGTTATTACATCACGGGGTGAAAGAACCATGGACTAGTTTCAAGTAGATGTCCGCGGTTCTTTCACCCAATGATATAATAATATCATCATCATCATCATATCATTAACAACTTATCATCATAATACATCATTGTCATATAACACCTCCTCAAGATCATCGTTTTCATCAATGACATCACATAGCAAATTGGTCACTAGTCGTAATCACAAGTACTCCTCATTATCAACTCTAACACATTACCACATAATAAACATATTGTACCTCATAGGACCTACTACATTCGATTAAGACCTACTACATTTTCTAAGGTAAAATAGCAAAAAACAAGATAGCCCCTGACTCTCCATTATGGAGAATGGAGATTAGCCTATCTCCAATTCTTGCCTTTCGCTGAATGTTACTTCCAAGAACCTCCTTGCAAATGTCCATACCTTTCTTCCATTCTTTGATGAACATGTGTTCACTGGTTTTAGAAATCCGATATGCACAGGTGAGCTCCGTAGATTTACCTGGCAGTATGTTCAGAACTGAGAGGCGACCATTCAAAGACATCAGATGAGGCACACAATCCATCGGGAGTTTCTGTTGAAAAACATAATAATAACTTCGTAGTTAGCAATGATGTACTTGTTTTAGAAGTATGCAAAAGATGCACGGATGTCGTAATAGTAAAAAATCTTACCAGGGTATCTCCAGAGAAGTTACCGTGGTTCAACACATGCACTAGTGGCACGTATTCACCATAATTTGGAGGAGTTCGATAATAGTTATTGTGATTCTCAAGAAGACTACAAAATGCGATCAGATGATTTTTCTCCTTATACGTTAATTTGGTGCCATCGGTGTAGTGGGTTTTATCTACCATCTTACGCACAGTCTTTGAAGAATCAAAATAAGCTGTCAATAGAAATAAGCTATCAACTATTTTGAAATAAACAATATAAATTAGTTAATAACTATGTTTGTGAAAGCACAAGTGCTCCCTAGGTGGTTTTGGTAATTAACGTCAATATATCTGTTGTTGGACTAACACTTTTATCTAGCATGTTTCAGATAAGTTCAACAATGGAGTGCATGGACTAAAGGATGTGGGAACTCCTTCTAGATGCTAAGGACAAAGGATTGGCTCAAGCTCAAAAGCTCAAGACTCTTCATTTTACATTTTAGTGATCCAAGATCACATTGAGTCTATAGGAAAAGCCAATACTATCAAGGAGGGATGAGGTGTTGCTTAATGAGCCTCTTGCTTAATGTGCTTAGTGATATGCTCCAAAACCCTCAACTACTTTCCCAGATCCACAAATGACCTAAACCCAAAGTCAAAATCGGTCACACCGATTATTCCTATCCGGCGCCACCGATTCCAAAAGTCATAGCCACTGCCACAAACCCTAAGCAAATCGGTCTTACCGATAGGGATCTCGGTCTCACAGAGATGGGATTGTAATCTCTTTGTGTATGTCCATTATCAAAATCGGTCTCACCGAGTTTGAGCAATCGGTACTACTGAGATTACAATGCAAACTCTCTGGATAACTTATTACCAAAATTGGTCCCACCGAGTTTGTGTAATCGGTGCAACCGAGTTTGCGTGACCAACTCTCTGGAAAGCTTATTACCAAAATTGGTCTCACCGAGTTTGTATAATCGGTCTTACCGAGATTAGTTATGCCCTAACCCTAACCGAATCGGTCTCACCGAGATGCATGTCAGTCCCACCAAAAATCACTAACGGTCAGTAGGTTTACTAAATCGGTCCGACCGAGTTTAACAATTCGGTCCCACCGAGTTTGGTAAATTGTGTGTAACGGTTAGATTTTGTGTGGAGGCTATATATACCCCTCCACCTCCTCTTCATTCGTGGAGAGAGCCATCAGAAGGAACCTACACTTCTAGCATACATTTTCTGAGAGAGAACTACCTACTCATGTGTTGAGGCCAAGATATTCCATTCCTACCATATGAATCTTGATCTCTAGCCTTTCCAAGTTGCTTTCCACTCAAATCTTCTTTCCACCAGATCCAAAACCTATGAGAGAGAGTTGAGTGTTGGGGAGACTATCATTTGAAGCACAAGAGCAAGGAGTTCATCATCAACGCACCATTTGTTACTTCTTGGAGAGTGGTGTCTCCTAGATTGGCTAGGTGTCAATTGGGAGCCTCCGACAAGATTGTGGAGTTGAACCAAGGAGTTTGTAAGGGCAAGGAGATCGCCTACTTCGTGAAGAGCTACCACTAGTGAGGCAAGTCCTTCGTGGGCGATGGCCATGGTGGGATAGACAAGGTTGCTTCTTCATGGACCCTTCGTGGGTGGAGCCCTCCGTGGACTCGCGCAGGCGTTACCCTTTGTGGGTTGAAGTCTCCATCAACGTGGATGTACGATAGCACCACCTATCGGAACCACGCCAAAAACATCCGTGTCTCCAATTGTGTTTGAATCCTCCAAACCCTTCCCTTTTCTTTCGTGCAAGTTGCATGCTTTACTTTCCGCTGCTCATATACTCTTTGCATGCTTGCTTGATATGTATTGTGAATGTTGAAATTGTGCCTAAACTCCACTTAAACTCGAAGAAACTTCAGAACTGCAACTTTGGTACTTAGTGTCTAATCACCCCCCCTCTAGACACCTCTTCTCAAGGTCCTACAAGTGGTATCAGAGCATTGGTCTCCACTGCTTTGGTTTAATCACCATTGGAGGAAGATGGATGAGTCTACTATTGGGAGTCTTAGACATAGAGTGCCTATTCTTGATGGAGAGTATTTCCATGAGTGAAAAAATGAGATGCTTGTTATTTTCAATCAATATCATTTTAACAAGTACATTGCTAGCCCTTGTGCACCTTATGTTGATCCTATGCATCCTACCCATGATGAGTCAATTGACATGATTAGGAATCTTAGAACTGAGGATTGCCTAGAAACTTGCTTGGATGTTTGCCTACTTTCAAGTGTGCCTACACCATATGGAAATTTCTTGAGGAACGATTTCCAGATTATTCCTTGAAGAATCTTGATGAAATTCTCCATAAGTCTATTGCCTTGAGTAAGATGAATACTAGTGATCCTATGTTTGGTGATCATCTATTTGAGCTTACAGACCTTATGCGTGCCAAATGAAATGTTGGCATTATTAGTGATATTATTTCCGAAACTATAAAAATTCATAAGCAAGATTATGAAACTCATTCTAATGAATCACCCTCTCTAGGACTTGATCCACCACATGACGATGTTGAACATGGATACTATGATGAGGATGATGATAGTGACTTTGATCTTGATGATGCAATGAGACATTTTGGTCTTATGGGAAATCTTCGGGGATATATGTCAGGAGGAAAGGAATGGGTTCTTGATAGTGGATGTACCGATCACATGACCAGAGATAAAGACATGTTCCGTGAGCTTGCTGATAATGATAGTCCTCGAAAGTATGTCACCTTCGGTGACAACTCAAAGGGTAAGGTGGTTGGCCTAGGTAAGGTGGCCATATCACATGATAGCTCCATACAAAATGTTATGCTCGTTGAATCTCTTGGTTATAACTTACTTTTAGTATCTAGACTTGCTGATTTTGGCTTCAATGTTCTATTTACTGAAGTAGATTGCCAAGTGTTTGGTCGAGACAATCATAAAATGGTCTTTACCGGTGTGCGTAGAGGTGATTTATACATTGTTGATTTCACTAAAAAGGCTCAACCTAAAACTTGCTTCATTGCTAAATCCTCAAAAGGTTGGCTATGGCATAGATGATTAGGTCATGTTGGTATGCGAAACCTTGACAAGCTTATTAAAGGAAATCATATCCTTGGAGTTAATGATGTCATATTTGATAAGGATAGACTTTGCAGCGCTTGTCAGGCAGGTAAACAGGTTGGAGGAAGGCATCCCGTGAAGAACATCATGACTACAAGGAGGCCACTCGAGCTACTTCACATGGATCCCTTTGGTCCCAACTCTTACAAGAGTCTCGGTGGAAATTCTTTTGGTCTAGTTATAGTTGATGATTTTTCAAGATTTACGTGGGTGTTCTTTCTCGATGATAAATCGCAGGTCCAAAAGATCTTCAAAAACTTCGCTAGGAAGGCCCAAAATCAATTTGAGTGAAGATCAAGAAGGTTCGCAGCGACAACAGAACGGAGTTCATAAACACAAATGTGGACACCTTTCTTGACGAAGAAGGGATTTCGCACGAGTTCTCGGCTACGTACACACCTCAACAAAACGGAGTTGTTGATAGGAAGAACCGGACGCTCATCAAAATGGCGAGAACGATGCTTGATGAGTACAAGACGCCGAAGCACTTTTGGGCAGAAGCGGTTGAGACAGCTTGTCATGCAACAAATCGCTTGTATCTTCACAAGCTACTCGGCAAGACGGCATACGAGCTCCTCATCGGTAACAAACCCCAAGTTGGATACTTTCGAGTATTCGGCACAAAGTGCTACATTCTTGATAAGCACCATCGCTCTAAATTTGCTCCCAAATCTCATGAGGGTTTCCTACTCGGTTCTGGCTCAAACTTTCACACTTACCGTGTCTACAACAATTTCACCCGGAAGGTTGAAGATACGGTTGATGTGAAGTTTGATGAATCTAACGGCTCGCAAGTAGAGCAATTGCCAATTGATGTAGGTGACAAAGATCCTTCGGAAGCAATTCAAGACTTGGCTATTGGCAAGGTTCGTCCAACGGAGGTGAAGGAGAGTACCTCGTCCGTCCAAGTGGAAGCTTCCACTTCACAACAAGGTGAACCAAGAGTTGATACGGAAGCATCCACAAGTGGGACACACCAAGATGAAGAAAACGAGGAAGTGCATCAAGGTGAACGTCAACAACCTCCTTCTCCACCACAACAAGAGAACGACAATGCCAACAATGAAGAAGGCCAAGAAGAAGAAGAACAATATGAAGAAGATGTTCAACGAAGACCCAAGCAAAAGCTTTCATGAGTTCGAGCAAGAATTGCTAAAGATCATCCCGTCGAGCAAATCTACAATGACATTCAGTCGAGCAAATCTACAATGACATTCAAACTGGGAGAATCACTCGCTCTAAAACTCGTTTAGCTAACTTTTGTGAAAACTATTCTTTCATCTCTAGCGTTGAACCTATGAAGGTTGAAGAAGCATTGGAAGATCCGGATTGGATAAATGCCATGCATGAAGAGCTACATAACTTTGAGAGGAATCAAGTCTGGACATTGGTTGAGAAGCCCGACAACAACCACAATGTCATCGGTACTAAATGGGTGTTTCGCAACAAGCAAGATGAAGATGGACAAGTAGTTCGCAACAAAGCACGTCTCGTCGCCCAAGGCTACACACAAGTCGAAGGTATGGACTATGGTGAGACTTACGCCCCTGTTCCTAGACTTGAGTCCACCCGCATCTTACTTGCCTATGCTAATCATCATGATATCACCTTGTACCAAATGGACATTAAAAGTGCTTTTCTAAATGGTGAAATAGAGGAGGAAGTTTATGTTAAGCAACCTCCCGGCTTTGTCAATCCTAAGAAACCCAATCATGTTTACAAACTTCACAAAGCTCTTTATGGTCTTAAACAAGCTCCTAGAGCTTGGTATAAATGCTTGACCAAGTTCGTTATTGAAAAAGGCTTTGAAATTGGGAAAATTGATTCTACTCTTTTTACTAAAAGGGTTAATGGAGAACTATTTGTGTGCCAAATCTATGTTGATGATATTATATTTGGTTCGACTAACCCTCATTTTAGTGAAAAGTTTGGGAAGCTAATGTCGGAGAAGTTTGAGATGTCTATGATGAGTGAACTCAAATTCTTTCTTGGATTGCAAATCAAGCAAACTAAGGAAGGTACCTTTGTTTCTCAAACGAAGTACACCAAGGACTTATTCAAGAAGTTCAGTATGCAAGAATGCAAAGGTATGTCTACACCCATGCCTACTAGTGGACATAATGACTTGACCAAAGACGGTGAACCAGTTGATCAAAAGGTTTATCGCTCTATGATCGGTTCATTGTTATATCTATGTGCTTCACGTCCCGATATCATGCTAAGTGTGTGCATGCGTGCATGATATCAAGCTGCTCCTAAGGAATGTCATCTTAAGGCCGTGAAAAGGATAGTGAGATACTTAATCCATACACCAAATTTTGGCATTTGGTATCCTAAGAGGGCCTCTTTCGATCTTGTTGGCTATTCCGACTCGGACTATGCCGGAGACATGGTTGATAGAAAGTCCACTTCAGGTACTTGTCAATTTCTTGGTAGATCGGTATCCTTATCCACTGCCGAAGCTGAATATATTGCCGCTGGTTCATGTTGTGCTCAATTACTTTGGATGACCCAAACTCTTAAAGACTATGGGATATATGTGAGACATGTTCCATTGCTTTGTGACAATGAAAGTGCTATCAAAATTGGTCATAATCCTGTGTAACATTCTTGAACTAAGCATATTGAAGTTTGTCATCATTTCATTCGAGATCATGTTGCTAAGGGTGACATTGATCTTAAGCATGTTCGCACCGAAAAGCAATTAGCGGATATATTCATAAACCTCTTGATGAGAAAGTGTTTTGCAGGTTAAGAGGAGAATTGAACATCATTGATGCTTCAAACTTGGAGTAGAAACTCCATTGGATACATGCAAGACATGAGCTTATGACTAATCCTTGATATTTCTCTTATGATGAAAATCTTATATCTTGGATATATTTGTATCTTGCATGATTATCTAACCCATGTAGGTACTTGGTGGAACCAAATTCCATGAGATTGTAATCTACTCATATCTTGAGCAATCTCTACATCACCAAGTCTCTACACCTTGGTGGTTGAAGACAAGGAAGCACGAAACTTCTTTAATATATCCTTTGACAAATTCTATGTTGAGCTTCATGATTGTCATTTTTGGATACACGAGTGCTCTTCCTTGCAAGAACTAACCCATGTAGGTAGATGGACTAACATTCCAAGTGGTGCTCCAAATTCTTGATGAGCTACATCAACCTTGAGCAACCCACACAAGTTCAACTACATGGACAACACCAACAACCAAGGTATGTTATTCCATCTTAGAGAAGCTTTACTCCAAGTCATGAGCTAAAGCAACTCAACAAGATATGAATACATCAAGATGCTTAAACGAAAAATGGCAACCCCATTTTGAGCTTAAACGATGAGTATGACCTATGATCAAGTGATCTCACTTGACTCCTAAGTCAATATACTCTAACATAGGTGACTTTGTCGCCGACCATCTCTGGATGAAGTTCTCTTGTGTTCTTTTCTGTGTTTTTGCATTTGTCTCATGCATATTTGTTTCCCCTTTTCAAAAAAAAACTTCATCTAGATTTCTTTCTTTCTGTTTGTTCTGCATTTTCTGCATTCCAATTCATTGCACATCTTTCAGTAAATTCCTTGCAAATCTTTGTGAAATCTTACTAGTCTAGTGAGCTGAGGTGACAAGTGTTTTCTCTGCGATGAACTCGGTTTCACCGATTTGTTCTTTTCGGCCCAACCGAATCCTTTCGGTCCAGCTGAAGCAACCCACTCGGTGCCATCGACTTCATAACAGGAAAAATAGTTTGCCACATAATTCTGTATTTCTTCTGATCCAGCTCCACTCAATGAATCTTGTCCTCTACAAGCATCACATTTTTTTATCATTGCTTTGTTCTGTGTCTCAAGGACCAAACCCATTCCACAGATTCCAGAAGACCCTTCTTGGAAATTGATGTCAAAGGGGGGGAGAGAGAACATCAAAGCTTATCATTCGAAGAGAAAGAGAGCATCAAAGCTTATCACCTTCTTGTGGGAGAGAGATCTCCAGGGGGAGAGAATACTTAAGTAGAAAGTATTTCTCAAGGATCCCAGACGCTTGGTGTTCAAGAGGAGAGATGTCCACATGTCTTCTTGAGGGGAGAGACATGGTCATATGTTCTGTTGTGCTTTTTTGCAATAGCATGCATCAGCTTTGATCATCATTCATATCTTTCAGCTCTGATTTTCTGTTCCCTATCTTCTCCCATGTTAGATTTAGGGGGAGCAAGACATCTAAGGGAAAGAGATCATTTAAATTCATTGCATATATTTACTCTTGGGGACATGTCTAATCCAATGTGGTACTTAGTACTCACTCCCTACATGTCATCCCAGTCTTGGTATTCTTGTGGTTTCTTTTGTTTGCTCTGGCTAGTAGATGTATCTGTGTTACCTAACCTTGTTTACACAGGTTCATTTCATCCTGAGACAACTCAAGACTACAAGGTAAGTATATGCATCACAATCATGTGTATGAGGAATTCTTGCTGATGTACATATTGTTTGCAAGAAGGACTCATGAGCATGAAGGTATTTTCTTCAACATTCTTTGCTCTGATGCATATGGCCAAGATACATGTAACACATTGCCTACTGTATCATGTTGATGCTCTCACATGCTTCCACATTCCATATTCACATGATTGCATACATGTAGGGGGAGCCTATGTTTGTTACATGTCCTTCCAAAGCTTTACTTGCTACTCTTTATATCTTTATCTAAAGCTTTGATGTATGTTGCCATCAATTACCAAAAAGGGGGAGATTGAAAGCACAAGTGCTCCCTAGGTGGTTTTGGTAATTAATGTCAACATATCTGTTGTTGGACTAACACTTTTATCTAGCATGTTTCAGATAAGTTCAACAATGGAGTGGCATGGACTAAAGGATGTGGGAACTCCTTCTAGATGCTAAGGACAAAGGATTGGCTCAAGCTCAAAAGCTCAAGACTCTTCATTTTACATTTTAGTGATCCAAGATCACATTGAGTCTATAGGAAAAGCCAATACTATCAAGGAGGGATGAGGTGTTGCTTAATGAGCCTCTTGCTTAATGTGCTTAGTGATATGCTCCAAAACCCTCAACTACTTTCCCACATCCACAAATGACCTAAACCCAAAGTCAAAATCGGTCACACCGATTCTTCCTATCCGGTGCCACCAATTCCAAAAGTCATAGCCACTGCCACAAACCCTAAGCAAATCGGTCTTACCGATAGGGATCTCGGTCTCACTGAGATGGGATTGTAATCTCTCTGTGTATGTCCATTATCAAAATCGGTCTCACCGAGTTTTAGCAATCGGTACTACCGAGATTACAATGCAAACTCTCTGGATAACTTATTACCAAAATCGGTCCCACCGAGTTTGTGTAATCGGTGCAACCGAGTTTGCCTGGCCAACTCTCTGGAAAGCTTATTACCAAAATCGGTCTCACCGAGTTTGTGTAATCGGTCTTACCGAGATTACGTCATGCCCTAACCCTAACCGAATCGGTCTCACCGAGATGCATGTTAGTCCCACCGAAAATCACTAACGGTCACTAGGTTTACTAAATCAGTCCGACCGAGTTTAACAATTCAGTCCCACTGAGTTTGGTAAATTGTGTGTAACGGTTAGATTTTGTGTGGAGGCTATATATACCCCTCCACCTCCTCTTCATTCATGGAGAGAGCCATCAGAAAGAACCTACACTTCCAGCATACATTTTCTGAGAGAGAACTACCTACTCATGTGTTGAGGCTAAAATATTCCATTCCTACCATATGAATCTTGATCTCTAGCCTTCCCAAGTTGCTTTCCACTCAAATCTTCTTTCCACCTGATCCAAAACCTATGAGAGAGAGTTGAGTGTTGGGGAGACTATCATTCGAAGCACAAGAGCAAGGAGTTCATCATCAACGCACCATTTGTTACTTCTTGGAGAGTGGTGTCTCCTAGATTGGCTAGGTGTCACTTGGGAGCCTCCGACAAGATTGTGGAGTTGAACCAAGGAGTTTGTAAGGGCAAGGAGATCGCCTACTTCATGAAGATCTACCGCTAGTGAGGCAAGTCCTTCATGGGCGATGGCCATGGTGGGATAGACAAGGTTGCTTCTTTGTGGACCCTTCATTGGTGGAGCCCTCTGTGGACTCGCGCAGCCGTTACCCTTCGTGGGTTGAAGTCTCCATCAACGTGGATGTACGATAGCACCACCTATCGGAACCACGCCAAAAACATCCGTGTCTCCAATTGCGTTTGAATCCTCCAAACCCTTCCCTTTACTTTCTTGCAAGTTTCATGCTTTACTTTCCGCTGCTCATATACTCTTTGCATGCTTGCTTGATATGTATTGTGAATGTTGAAATTGTGCATAAACTCCACTTCAACTCAAAGAAACTTAAGAACTAGAACTTTGGTACTTAGTGTCTAATCACCCCCCTCTAGACACCTCTTCTCAAGGTCCTACAGTTTGAGAAACTCACATAGCGGTACAATCGGAAGCGTATCAACAAGGACCCAAATGTCCATATTGTCTTGCTCGATGTCAGGATCACCAAGATCTATGGTGACAATCATACCCTCATAAAAACCATACATTATGCAAAGTGCTTCCCAATTTTGGCAACCAAAATGGGTTACGCTCTGAGCATTGCATAGATTTACTTCAAAATCCATATCATGATGGGTCCTTAGGTGTATTTTCTTTGTTTTGAATTTTTCATGGTCTTCAAAACCCACCCTCTCCAAGACATAGCGTCTTGCATGGCATGGGATAAGCTAGTCGAATTGTAAAATATGAAAATTAGACGTTGAAATAGTTGAAGTCATGCTTAATTACGAAAAAACACTTGTCGTTGTTGCGTACCGTTTCACAATCAAAGGTCTCTTCGAGCTTAATGCAGAAGTGTCGATCTTCGTCCAGCTCAACGAACCTGTCGCACATACCTCGATCGTCATGGCACCAGCTACACTCCCCCGAGAGACTGTCGTCGTCTGAGTACGACATTTCCTACGTTCATAATTCAAAGATTAAACTTGTACATATTCTAGCACAAGTCTTGCCAGAATTCACGAAAAAATCCGGCATGATCTTTGCTAAAAAAGGACATATCGAGCGCCTGAAATTTGCCGGAACGGAAATTAATCAACACTCCAGCAAAACATAGGCCACTTGGAGATGTAAACTAAACATGAATGGCCACTTGGGAAACCACATATCCTATTTGAGAACAACACAAGATATACAAGGATATTTGGCTGGTCTCACCACGATGTCGGAGGGGGTCGGTGACTGGGACGACGGCGGGGATGTCGGAGGGGGTCGGTGACGAGGACGACGGTGGTCACCTGAAACCGTATAAGTTATCACTAATACATCCCGAATAATTGCTTAAACTAAAAAATAACAACAAATATGACATGTTCAACTAGTTTTATTAATTCAACTAGTTCTTACTAAATATAAACTTACTATAAATAGAAAAAAGTAGTTCTTTCTAAAAATAAAGTAGTTCAACTAGTTATATTAATTATCTTACTAAAAATACATTAGTTCTATTAATTCAACTAGTTCAACTAGTTTATTAATTTACTTACTAAACTAGTTCAACTACAACTAAAGTAGTTCAACTACAACTACTATTAATCATACTGCCCTAGTTAACTAGTACCATCACTACTACTAATTAACATCTACTACTACTAAAAATCTAGTACTAACTAAGCAACATCTAGTACTAGCTATGAACCCTAAATTAACATCTACTACTACTAAATCTAGTAATAACTAGTGGCAGGGGGTGGGGGGTGATGGAGAGGTAGCTAGGGGCGGCGAGGTAGAGGGCGGTGGGAGGAGGGCTGCCGGCGGAGGAGGGAGGAGGGGCGGCCGCAGGCGGAGGGAGGAGGGTGGCGGCGGAGGAGGGAGGGGCGGCCGCAGGCGGAGGGAGGATGTGCGAGGAGGAGGGAGGAGGGGTGGAAGGAGGGGAGTACCTCGGTGGTGGACAGACGAAGGCGGCGGCGGCGACGACGCACGACGACGGTTATCGGCACGCGGGCGAGAGTGAGAGTGTGAGTGAGGGCCGGTCGTGCTCGTGGGGATAAGGTAGGGATAGTTGTAGCGCGTTTGCCAAAATGCGCTACAGCTAAGCTGAATAGCAGTAGCGCTTTGCATATAAACCGCTACTGCTAAGTGTAACTATACAAAAAATACGTCAATGCAAAAATACATTGGCCATCAATGATCTTTTTGTGTATAATCTGAATTGTCAATATGAGTCCTCTCTGGTAGGAACCGGAGAGGACTCATATTGCGGCCACAAATTTTACACATAGAGTTCATTGAAGACCAACTGGTTGTGGTAGTTTCAGAAATAACATATTTAAGGTGGTAAACACCCTGTTCATGGAGCGAGGTGGGACTAAACTTATGGGCTGATCTTAGCAGTAGCGGTTTTCTTTGAAGCGCGATGCTGCTAACTTCTATAGAAGTAGAGCGGTTCAGTATAGGGCGCTACTGCTATAACTAGCGGGGGGGGGGGGGCGAGGTCATGGCAATTATAGAAGTAGCGCGGTTTGTGGTGGACGCGCTACTGCTATTTTCCTTTCAGCAGCGCGTTTTGATATCGCGCTGCTGCTAAATAGCAGTAGCGTGGTATTTTGAGGAGCGCTGCTGGTAAGATTCTGTGTATAGGCTTTTCCCTAGTAGTGATACTACTTGTGCTTCCGAATATCCTTAAACCCAATTTTGCCATGAGAGTCCACCATATCTACCTATGGATTGAGTAAGATCCTTCAAGTAAATTGTCATTGTTGCATGCAATAAAAATTGCTCTCTAAATATGCATGATTTATTAGTGTGGAGAAAATAAGCTTTATACGATCTTGTGATATGGAAGAAATAAAAGAGATGAACTGCATAATAAAGGTCCCTATCACAAGTGGCAATATAAAGTGACGTTCTTTTGCATTAAGATTTTGTGTATCCAACCATAAAAGCACATGACAACCTCTGCTTCCTGATATATATATATCCAATTGGATGTAAGTTATCATAAACTATTATTGTTGACATTACCCTTGAGGTAAAAGGTTGGGAGGCAACACTATAAGCCTCTATCTTTCTCTGTGTCCTATTAAAACTCCATACCCATAAGTATTGCGTGAGTGTTAGCAATTGTGAAAGACTAAATGATAGTTGAGTATGTGGACTTGCTGAAAAGCTCTTATATTGACTCTTTCCGATGTTATGATAAATTGCAATCTCTTCAATGACCGAGATCATAGTTTGTTAGTTATCAATGAAGTTTCTCATTGTGAATAGATTGTTACTTTAGCATAAGAAATCATATGACTATATATATATATATATATATATATATATGTAAGGCTGTTATAAGAATGATCATGATGCCCTCATGTCTGTATTTTATTTTATCGACACCAATATCTCTAAGCATGTGGACATATTTTTTGATATCGGCTTCCACTTGAGGACAAGCGAGGTCTAAGCTCTGGGGAGTTGATACGTCCATTTTACATCATGCTTTTATATCGATATTTATTGCATTATGGGCTGTTATTACACATTATGTCACAATACTTATGCCTTTTCTCTTTTATTTTACAAGGTTTACATGAAGAGGGAGAATGCCGGCAGCTGGAATTCTGGGCTGGAAAAGGAGCAATTATTAGAGACCTATTCTGCACAACTCCAGAAGTCCTGGAACTCCACGAAAGTTAGTTTTGGAATATATAAAAAGTGACAATTGCATTTTGACCCCTAGTTGGTTTCTACCCACGGGTTTTGCCCTTACTTTTCGAGCTTGCTCAATTTTGCCCTTACTTTTTCCGTCGTGGTCCCTTGAATGCCCTTTGACCGTTTGACCAAAAATTTGAAAATTCATAACTAATTCATATGAACTCAGAAAAATTAAAATAAGATATCATAATGTTCAGATGAACATTACCTTTATGTGCATATCATTTGCATTTAGGACAAAAGCACCCTTTAAACAATCTGAGGTAATTAATGTTATTAACATTATTAAAATAAAAAGGTATAAACAATATCCTTTTCATGAATAAAAATTACATGCAAATGCAGGTGATGTTTTCTGAATATCTAGATATCTTATTTGCATTTTTCTGAGTTCGTATCATCTTGTTAAGAATGTTCTAACGAGTTTGACCATTATTTGGAAACTTCATAAAAAGTTGATACGAACTCAAAAAAAATGCAAACAAGATATCAGGATGTTCAGAAAACATCACCTACATTTGCATGTAATTTTTATTCGTGAAAAAAATATTGTTTATACCTTTTTATTTTTAATAATGTTAATAACATTAATTACCTCGAGTAGTTTAAAGGGTGCTTTTGTCCTGAATGCAAATGATATGCACATAAAGGTAATGTTTATCTGAACATTTTGATATCTTATTTGCATTTTTCTGAGTTCATATGAATTAGTTACGAATTTTCAAAGTTTTGGTCAAACGGTCAAAGGGCATTCGAGGGACCTCGACGGAAAAAGTGAGGGAAAAATTGAGCAAGCTCGAAAAGTAAGGGAAAAACCCATGGGTAGGAACCAACTAGGGGTAAAAATGCAATTGTTCCATATAAAAAATATTGGGTGAAGAAAGCACCATAGGGGGCCCACCCACCATCCACGAGGGTGGGGGGCGCCCCCTACCCCCTAGGCGCGCCCCTGCTTCGTGGGCCCCCTGGCAGGCCTCCGGTGCCCATCTTTGGCTATGTGAAGTCTTTCGCCCTGGGAAAAAAATCAAAAGGAAGCTTTCGGGACGAAGCACCACCGTCTCGAGGCGGAACCTTGGCGGAACCAATCTAGGGCTCCGACGGAGCTGTTCTGCCGGGGAAACATCCCTCTAGGAGAGGAAAATCATGACCATCGCCATTACCATCGATCCTCTCATTGGGAGGGGGTCAATCTCCATCAACATCTTCACCAACACCATCTCATCTCAAACCCTAGTTCATCTCTTGTATCCAATCTTTGTCTCAAAATCTTAGATTGGTACCTGTGGGTTGCTAGTAGTGTTGATTACTCCTTGTAGTTGATGCTAGGTGGTTTATTTGGTGGAAGATCATATGTTCAGATCCTTTATGCATATTAATACTGTAGTACCTTGAAGTATGTCTAGAGGGGGGTGATTAGACTACTTGACCAATAAAAACTTAACCTTTTCCCAATTTTAGAGTTTGGCAGATTTTAGCTATTTTAGGACAAGTCAAGCAATCATCACACAATTCAAGCAAGCATGCAAAGAGTATATAGGAAGCGGAAATTAAAGCATGCAACTTGCAAGAAAGTAAAGGGAAGGGTTTGGAGGATTCAAATGCAATTGGAGAGACGGATGTTTTTGGCGTGGTTCCGATAGGTGGTGCTATCATACATCCACGTTGATGGAGTCTTCAACCCACGAAGGGTAACGGATGCGCGAGTCCACGGAGGGCTCCACCCACGAAGGGTCCACGAAGAAGCAACCTTGTCTATCCCACCATGGCCGTCTCCCACGAAGGACTTGCCTCACTAGCGGTAGATCTTCACGAAGTAGGCGATCTCCTTGCCCTTACAAACTCCTTGGTTCAACTCCACAATCTTGTCGGAGGCTCCCAAGTGACACCTAGCCAATCTAAGAGACACCACTCTCCAAGAAGTAACAGATGGTGCATTGATGATGAACTCCTTGCTCTTGTGCTTCAAATGATAGTCTCCCCAACACTCAACTCTCTATCATAGGTTTTGGATCTGGCGGAAAGAAGATTTGAGTGGAACGCAACTTGGGGAAGGCTAGAGATCACGATTCATATGGTAGGAATGGAGTATCTTGGCCTCAACACATGAGTAGGTGGTTCTCTCTTAGAAATGGTAAGTTGGAAGTGTAGGTTCGTTCTGATGGCTCTCTCCACAAATGAAGAGGAGGTGGAGGGGTATATATAGCCTCCACTCAAAATCAAACCGTTACACACAATTTACCAAACTCCGTGGGACCGAATTGATAAACTCGGTCGGACCGATTTAGTAAACCTAGTGACCGTTAGTGATTTTCGGTGGGACTGATATGCATCTCGGTGAGACCGATTCGGTTAGGGTTAGGGCATAACGTAATCTCGGTAAGACCGATTACACAAACTCAGTGAGACCGATTTGGTAATAAGCTTTCTAGAGAGTTGGTCAGGTAAACTCGGTGGGACCGATTTGCTCTTTCGGTGAGACCGAAATGTTACAAAAAGGAATTAGAGAGTTTACATTGCAATCTCGGTGGGACCGATAGCTCACTTCGGTTAGACCGAAACGTTACGAAGGGAAACAGAGAGATTGCAACTCCATCTCGGTGAGACCGAGATCCCTATCGGTAAGACCGATTTGCTTAGGGTTTGTGGCAGTGGCTATGACTTTTGGAATCGGTGGCGCCGGATAGGAAGTTTCGGTGTGACCGATTTTGGCTCTGGATTTAGGTCATTTATGGATGTGGCAAAGTAGTTGAGGGTTTTGGAGCATATCACTAAGCACATGAAGCAAGAGGCTCATTAAGCAACACCTCATCCCTCCTTGATAGTATTGGCTTTTCCTATAGACTCAATGTGATCTTGGATCACTAAAATATAAAATGAAGAGTCTTGAGCTTTTGAGCTTGAGCCAGTCCTTTGTCCTTAGTATTTTGAGGGATCCACTTTCATCATCCATGCCATGCCATTCATTGAGCTTTCCTGAAATAGAAGTCTTGGAATAGCATTAGCTCAATGAGCTATATGTTGTTATGAATTACCAAAACCACCTAGGGATAGTTGCACTCAATCTCCCCCTTTTTGGTAATTGATGACAACATATAGATCAAAGCTTCGACAAATGATAATAAGATTGAATAGCATCATCGCTTTGAGAAGTATGTGATAAGAAAGAGCTCCCCCTAAATTTGTGCATAGTTTTAGATTTGCTTTGGACTGCAAATGCACAATGAATTAGGCTCATGGGTTACTCTTACATGTCACATACATCTTGGTGGAGCGCTCAAAATAATAAACAATGAATACATGCACTCATCACCAAGCATAGTGAGTGATCACATAAGATAGATAGGATAATATCAAGCATGCATAAGTGTAGCTTATGATCAAACACATGATCATCAATGTCTCACAGGCATAGTATCTCAACCAAAAACAAACGAAGTTTGAAAAACCACCAAATAAAGCAAGAGAGAACAAAAGCAACACACTCTCTCTCGAAGCCTATGATCTATACATCCCCCCCCTTTGGCAATAAGTTACCAAAAAGTTCATAGAAAATGCATAGTGCTAGATCGACTCTCAGGCTTGATCTTCTGGTGGTGGTGTCCTGATGGCTCCTTGGACGAAGGCTTCAGTTGAAGTAGATGGTGCTGGAGTGGATGCTGGAGCTGGTTGCACTGGAACTGTAGGGGCAGTAGCTGGTGCTGAAGTTGTTGCTCTTGTGTCTGTCACTGGCATTGCAACTGACCTCTGGGCTCTCGGCACTCTGGCAAACACATTGTTGGTTGTCTTGCCCTTCCTCTCCTGCATGTCATCCTGCAGCTGCTCTACAACTGACTGAATCTCTGTTACTTTAACATCTAGATCATAGAATTTTTGTTCCATGATTCTCTCAAGGCTCTCCTAATTCTGAGTGAGGGTGGCCAGTCCTTTCTCAATCCTCAAGGTTGATGCTATCAAGTAACCAAGCTTCTCCTGTTTGGTTTTCAAGAAATACTCAGATGCCTCCTCTTGAGTTGGCATCTTGGAAGCCTTCTCCTTCTTTTCCTTCTCCTTCTTCTCCTGAGCTTGAACTGATTGTGGATCATCTTCATTCATGACAACCTCATTGTCCTCAAGTCTGGATAAATTGGAAAATGTTCCTTATCCAATTGATATTTTCCTATGCCCATCTTTGAGTTAATCAATTCTTGAATCTGAGGTGCATATCCACAGCTCCTCCTCTGATCTGCTGCAGTCCTCTTGATTGTTTCAACTATGAGGCTCATGACTTTGAACTTCTGGGGCACATCAAACACATGCAGCATGTTGATGGCATGCCCTCTGATCATGTTATGGTCACCTGAATTGGGCAACAATGTGTGCCTCAGAATCCAGTTTATGGTTGGCAACCCTGACAGCAGAAAGTGAACTGATCCAAACTTGTGAGTCTCTACAGCCTTGTCTGCAATTTCCTTGTAGATGTGAGCCATTGAATTGTGACCCAACTTCTTCTTTGCATAAATGTCCAGGTCATCCTCTTCTTACTTGGGGGCATTTATGAGACTTGCCCATTCTTCAACAGTGGATTGGTACCTTGTACCTTCAGACATCCAAACAATTCTACCATCTGGGTAAAAATGTGATGTGGAGTAGAACTGCATGATAAGCTCATCATTCCAGTTGGTGAACTTCTGTCCAACAAAATCTACAACTCCACAAGCAACAAAGCTGTCTTCAACTCCAGGGTAGTGCTGCTCATTTTCCTTGATGAATTTCCAGTCAACCCAGCTCATATCACAGACTATGGGCTTCTTGTCCAATAGAATGGTCTCATAAAAGTCCTGCTGTTCCTTTGTATGGAACCTGTAGTCAACAGCAGTACTTCTTCTTGAAGCATATGGGTCTTCCATCCTCCACAGCCTCAGCCCTGAATCCTTCCTGATTCTCATATCCTCAGCCACAGGATGGGCATCATTGTGGTCTGGTATCTTGGGCTTGAGCTTTCTAAGGACCTGTCCTTCCTCATCCTCTTCTTCAGCAACATTTGGCATTGGGGCCTTGTTCTTCTCAGCAGCTGGGATACTCCTAGTATTCCTCTTTGGAACTTGCTTGGCCTTGGAGGCAGTTTTGGGTGCTTCCTTGGGCTTGGATGTTGCAGCCGCTGATCTGATTGCATATCCCATAAGCTTAGCTGCCTTAGGTGCTGGTGCAGCATCCTCTTCCTCATTATCAGAATCCCTTCTCATTGAGGGATTTCCAAGGACCTTGGCAGCTGTGGTTCTTGCTCTCTTCTTTTTCTTGTCCTGATCACCATCATCCTCTGATTCAAGTGTGAACTTCATAGTTGCACCAGTTGGGACTTTCTGAGGTTTGGATGATGTGTCTTTCCTTGCAGGTGCCTCTTTGGGTTGAGCTTGAGCTGGCACTTGAGTGGACTCCTGGCCTTAGGCATTGGAGTTCTCTTGGCAGGAACTTTCTTCTTCAGACCTGGCTTTGTGCTTTGAGCAGAGCCATATTCTTTCTTGAGCACCACTTTCTTGGAAGTGGCCTCATCTTCCTCAGCTTTGTAATCTTCATCCTCAGAATCTGAAGTTCTTTTCCTCCTTTGCCTAGTTGCAGCCTTAGGCAAGTTGCTAGGAGTACTTCTGCTGCCATCATCTGAAGTTGAGGGACTAGTGCCCTCACTCAAATCCATGTGCTCTTCTGACCTGTTCTGGCTGTCACTTTGATCAGACATACTGCAAAAGCTGACTGCTGACCCTGTGAAGAGTTATAGATGAGATAGAATAGATGAGCATCACAAAATGCAAAGATTTTTGCAAAAGAATGATTCAAAAGTTCAGTTTTAGTTTTCCACAGAAAGCATTTTGGATCAACCGATTTTCAAACTCGGTGATACCGAAGCAGTTTTGGAACCTAAACTCATGATCTCGGTTGGACCGAGTCACAGTTCGGTGGCACTGAGACTGCTAGGGTTTCACAGAATCCTCAAATCGGTCGCATCAATTAGTAATTCTCGATCAGACCGAGAGTCACTAGTGCAATGGCATAAGCCAAATTGGTGAGACCGAGTTTTTCAACTCGGTGGGTCCGAGATGGTTTCGGCGGAAACCTAACCCTAAAAATTTGAATCACATCTAATCTATGGACTATTTTGGGTGGATAGAAGAATCGCAATCGTGGGAAGAATCAATATGAAAACAATGTGCTAGGAATCAGACGTGGATAGCACAAAGATCAAGTCCATACCCTAACTTGTCGGTGGACTTGCTACGGCAGCAACGGCGGTGACGAATTCCGTTGACGGCGGCGAAGACCAGCGATAGGAGGCTTCTGGCAACGAGGAGACGATCCGGAGACCACGATGGCAGAGCGAGCTGTAGCGCAGGCGAAGGGTTTCGAAGAAATTTCCAAACTTTTGCCCATGGCTATATATAGCCCGACCCTGTCGGTGTGACCGAGTGGAACAACTCGGTGGCACCGAGATGCATAACTGTGTTTAGTTATAGCAAATCTGTGAGATCGAAAAGTTCAAATCGGTTGCACTGAGATTGAAAACTCAGATCAACTTGGTGATCTCGGTAGGACCGAAATGGAGGAATCGGTCTGACCGAGAGTCACAAAGAGGTTTTGGAAGTTTAAGTCTATGACAAATCGGGGACTCCGAGTGCTCCTCACACAGAGTGGTTCGAATCTGACTTGATCAAATTTTGTGATGTAGCATGAATAGAGTTTGAGATGAGAAAAGCATAGATAGGTAAAGAAGGTTCTTAGGCATTCTTGTCCATCCACTTGGCAAGAAGAAAAGAACCCAAACAATCAAAACAACAAGTGGATGTCCTTGAATGAGTAAAATATGCACCAACATGCTCACACAATAAGATAACAAATAAAATATGTGGAAAGCATGCACAACCAATTCTAGCATCTATCAAACAATTGGCAATGACTAGGTCATCTATATATGAGTATATTGACTTAGGAGTCAAATGAAAACATTTGATCATAGGTCATACTCATCGTTTAAGCTCAAGTGGGGTTACCACTTTTACATAATGCATTAATGTGTTCACACCATTAGAGTTGCTTTGACTCAATTCTTAGAGTTAAGCTCCCCCTAGATGTGAGATCCCCCCTTAGAGGGATGAACTAACCTTGGGTTTTGTTGATGATGACTTCATGTAGGTGTTGAAGATGTAGATGCTCAATGTTGATGTAGATCATTTGGAGCAATCCTTTGGAGTGAGTTGCACTTTCAACTTACCTACATGGGTTAGTCCCACAAGGAACAAACAAGAATATCCATAGACATAGAGTGATGCACACACAAGATGATGTCCATGAATTCATTAGGTTACCTTGTCCCTTGCCTTACCAACATGAGGGTTTGTGACTCCTTGAACTAGTGCAAGATGTGGAAGTTGATTGCACTTGTTCTTGCCAAAATGATATGAGTGAAGAATGTTGGCGGAGTCACCCTCAAGAACTCTCTAGTTCTTCTTCTTCGGGATCCACATCATCTTGATGGGAATCCTTGGGGTTGTAGTTGTACTTGATGAAGTAGAACTTGACGTAGTCTTGGGAACCCACTTGAACGAGGCTTTAGGTGCTTCTTCAAATGCATCAATCTCTTCTTGAAGCTTGTCCTTGCCTTTGTTCTTGTGGTCTTGTAGTGGAAGATCATCTTGAGCTTGTGTTCCCTTGAAGGAAGTAGGATCATACTTCTCTTGTTGAGGAACAAACTTCGTCTTGGGGTATTGATCTTCTTCCCACTCAACTCCATTGGCATTGAACTTTTGTTCAAAACCAACACCTTGATTCTTCCGGTGCCTTCCTTGCTTGCATACAATTTCCTCGAATTGCTTACTCCCGGCAAGGCTCTTCTAAACACCCTTCTCTATAATTCCCTTCAATATGCTATTTTCTTGCTCAAGTGTAACTTGGCTAAGAGAATCATTAGTGGAATCAAGAGAACTACTAGAAGCAACAATATTGGATTTGACATTATTATTGTTACCACTAGAGGAAGTATTTTCTTGTACTTGTTACTAGACTTGACTTGAGGCATGTAAGTAGATAAGAGTAAACGCTTGGCAATATAAGAAGAGATTTTCTTGCGGAGATCATCATTGATTGCTTTTAAGAACTCATGCTCTTGCTCAAGATTGAGCTTTTCAAAGCATAACTTCTCATGAGCCCTTAAAAGTTCTCGATGATCTTCGTAGATAGTTGCATGAGCTAACTTAAGAGAGTTTAATTCTTTAGTTAGAAGCTCAATCTTCTCCTTATCATTGTCATTCGTTTTATCTTGTTTAGCATGATTAATTGACGTTTCATCATAGTATTCATCACTAGAGTTTTCAACAAGTAAATCACCATCCACAAGCAAGTCATCTTCATCACTATTGAAATCAACATACCTTTGGACCTTTGGCCATGAAGCATCTTCCAACACCTTCATTTGGTGAGTCAAATATGTCATAGGAGTTGGTTGACACAAGTGCTAGACCGGCAACACCTTCATCTTGAGTATATTCGGAGTCGGAGTGATAGCTTCTCTCGGAGTGATTGTCGGAGTCGGAGCCGGATACCCATTCACCAACATGAGCTTGATGTCTTCGTTTTGTGTAGCTCCTTGATGACTTGTCCTTCCTTTCCGAATCATTGTTTCTCCGTGAGGTTCTTCGTTCATAACGATCATCTCTAATCCTCCTTTCTCTTGGTGGTGATTCTTCTCTTTTACTCCTTCTTCTTGGAGAATCTTCTCTTCTTTTGTAGGGTGTCGTACACTCATTGGAGTAGTGTCCGGGTCTCCCACAATTGTAGCAATTGCGCTCTTGACTAGAAGATCTTTTGTCATTGTAAGACCTTGATTTGGAGCTTATTTATTTGCTTCCACTCTTGTAGAATTTGTTGAAGTTCTTCACCATTAAGCTCAATTCTTCATTGAACATTGGTTTCTCACTTGATGATGTGGGGGCTTCACTTGAGGCTTTGTAAGCACCACTTGACTTGTTGTGAAGTTCCTCCTTATCCTTGAGTGACATCTCATGAGCAACAATTCTTCCAATGACTTCCGTTGGCTTGAGATCTTTGTAGTTTGGCATCAATTGAATCAATGTGCACACGGTATCATACTTTCCATCCAATGCTCTTAAGATCTTCTTGATGATGAATTTGTCGGTCATCTCTTCACTCCCTAAGCCGGCAATCTCATTTGTGATAAGGGCAAGCCTAGAGTACATTTTAGCGACACCTTCACCATCCTACATTTTGAACTTGTCAAGCTGACTCTGGAGCACATCCAACTTGGATTCCTTGACGGACACGGTACCTTCATGCATATCAATCAAAGTATCCCAAATTTCCTTTGCATTCTCAAGACGGCTGATTTTGTTGAATTCTTCGGGGCACAATCTGTTGAAGATGATATCACAAGCTTAAGCGTTGTATTGCAGCATCTTCAATTCTTCCGCGTTAGCTTCACGGTTCGGTTCTCTCCCATCGAAAAATTCACCTTGCAAGCCAATACAAATAATTGCCCAAACGGCGGGGTTATGTCCAAGAATATGCATTTTCATCTTATGCTTCCAACTAGCAAAATTAGTACCATCAAAGTAAGGACCTCTACGGTGATAATTTCCCTTGCTAGAAACCATACTCTCCTAGGTTGTGAAACCAAGGCTATGACCACCAAAAGCTATGGAAATCAAAGCAAATGGAGACCAAAGCTCTGATATCACTTGTAGGACCTTGAAGTATGTCTAGAGGGGGGGGGGTGATTAGACTACTTGACCAATAAAAACTTAACCTTTTCCCAATTTTAGAGTTTGGCAGATTTTAGCTATTTTAGGACAAGTCAAGCAATCATCACACAATTCAAGCAAGCATGCAAAGAGTATATAGGCAGTGGAAATTAAAGCATGCAACTTGCAAGAAAGTAAAGGGAAGGGTTTGGAGGATTCAAACGCAATTGGAGACATGGATGTTTTTGGCGTGGTTCCGATAGGTGGTGCTATCGTACATCGACGTTGATGGAGACTTCAACCCATGAAGGGTAACGGCTGCGCGAGTCCACGGAGGGCTCCACCCACGTAGGGTCCATGAAGAAGCAACCTTGTCTATCCCACCATGGCCGTCGCCCACGAAGGACTTGCCTCACTAGCGGTAGATCTTAACAAAGTAGGCGATCTCCTTGCCCTTACAAACTCCTTGGTTCAACTCCACAATATTGTCGGAGGCTCCCAAGTGACACCTAGCAAATCTAGGAGAGACCACTCTCCAAGAAGTAACAAATGGTGCGTTGATGATGAACTCCTTGCTCTTGTGCTTCAAATGATAGTCTCCCCAACACTCAACTCTCTCTCATAGGTTTTGGATCTGGTGGAAAGAAGATTTGAGTGGAAAGCAACTTGTGGAAGGCTAGAGATCAAGATTCATATGGTAGGAATGGAGTATCTTGGCCTCAACACATGAGTAGGTGGTTCTCTCTCAGAAATGGTAAGTTGGAAGTGTAGGTTCCTTCTGATGGCTCTCTCCACGAATGAAGAGGAGGTGGAGGGGTATATATAGCCTCCACATAAAATCTAACCGTTACACACAATTTACCAAACTCGGTGGGACCGAATTGATAAACTCGGTCGGACCGATTTAGTAAACCTAGTGACCGTTAGTGATTTTCGGTGGGACTGATATGCATCTCAGTGAGACCGATTCGGTTAGGGTTAGGGCATAACGTAATCTCGGTAAGACCGATTACAGAAACTCGGTGAGACCGATTTGGTAATAAGCTTTCCAGAGAGTTGGTCAGGTAAACTCGGTGGGACCGATTTGCTCTTTTCGGTGAGACCAAAATGTTACAAAAAGGAAACATAGAGTTTACATTGCAATCTCGGTGGGACCGATCGCTCACTTCGGTTAGACCGAAACGTTAGGAAGGGAAACAGAGAGATTGCAACCCCATCTCGGTGAGACCGAGATCCCTATCGGTAAGACCGATTTGCTTAGGGTTTGTGGCAGTGGCTATGACTTTTGGAATCAGTGGCGCCGGATAGGAAGTTTCGGTGTGACCGATTTTGGCTCTGGATTTAGGTCATTTGTGGATGTGGGAAAGTAGTTGAGGGTTTTGGAGCATATCACTAAGCACATGAAGCAAGAGGCTCATTAAGCAACACCTCATCCCTCCTTGATAGTATTGGCTTTTCCTATAGACTCAATGTGATCTTGGATCACTAAAATATAAAATGAAGAGTCTTGAGCTTTTGAGCTTGAGCCAATCCTTTGTCCTTAGTATTTTGAGGGATCCACTTTTTTCATCCATGCCATGCCATTCATTGAGCTTTCCTGAAATAGTAGTCTTGGAATAGCATTAGCTCAATGAGCTATATGTTGTTATGAATTACCAAAACCACCTAGGGATAGTTGCACTCAAATACCCCTCTGATTATGAACATGAATATGATTTGTTTGTAGTTACGTTTGTTCGTGAGGACATGGGAGAAGTCTTGCTATAAGTAGTCATGTGAATTTGGTATTCGTTCGATATTTTGATGAGATGTATGTTGTCTTTCCTCTAGTGGTGTTATGTGAACGTCGACTACATGACACTTCACCATTGTTTGGGCGTAGAGGAATGCATTGGGAAGTAATAAGTAGATGATGGGTTGCTAGAGTGACAGAAGCTTAAACCCTAGTTTATGCGTTGCTTCGTAAGGGGCTGATTTGGATCCATATGTTTCATGCTATGGTTAGGTTTACCTTAATACTTCTTTTGTAGTTGCGGATGCTTGCTATAGGGGTTAATCATAAGTGGGATGCTTGTCCAAGGAAGGGAAGTACCCAAGCACTGGTTCACCCACATATCAAATTATCAAAGTAACGAACGCGAATCATACGAGCGTGATGAAAACTAGCTTGACGATAATTCCCATGTGTCCTCGGGAGCGTTTTCCTTTATATAAGAGTTGTCCACTTGTCCTTTGCTTCAAAACGGATTGGGCTACCTTGCTGCACCTTATTTACTTTTATTACTTGTTACCCGTTACAAATTACCTTATCACAAAACTATCTGTTACCGATAATTTCAGTGCTGGCAGAGAATACCTTACTGAAAACTGCTTGTCATTTCCTTCTGCTCCTCGTTAGGTTCGACACTCTTACTTATTGTAAGGACCATGATAGATCCCCTATACTTGTGAGATCAAGAGACACGCATCGTGTGCAGAGGTGTGTGTGTTTCCAAAGAGAGAGGGAGGCATGGACCTGAATAATGAGATGGGTTCTCATGTGTATGTTATAGGGAAGGAATTGTCTAGGTGGTAGCACTACAAAAAAAAGACACATCCGTGACATTTTGGGCCGAACGTATTTTTTTCTGTCATACATATGACACTTCTATGATGATAATTGTGACAAAACCCGATATCATCATAGATGTGGTGGGCTCCTACTTCTATGACAAAAAATCATGACAGAAAATGGGCTTTTCGTCCTGAGCGGGCCGAAGACGCAACTGCATGACATTCTTTGGGCCGTCCATGACGGAAAAAACCGTGGTAGAAGCGAGGGGGAGGAAAATTTCGGGGAGTTGCCGGTTACGGTGGGAGGTCGGGGGCCAAGCTATGCGCGTTTCTCTCGTACACGTACGTGCGTGTGTGCGACGCGTTGGCTCTAACTGAACCCGAGCAAGGCGTTGGGCTCTAACTGAACCCAAGCGGTTGCACTGCAGGCTACGCGTTACTGAACCCGAGCAATCGATCGATGGCTGTTAACTGAACCCGATCGAGTGATTCCTTCGCTACTGCTGCTAACTGAAGC
>NC_041389.1:253435283-253448564 GCF_002162155.2 Triticum dicoccoides
GTTGCCTCTGGATGAACAGGACCCCGTGGTGTGGAGAGCAGGATGAACAGTAGACGGTGGAGAGGTGGCCGTGGAGGGGTGATTGAACAGGACCCCGTGGTGTGGATGGCTGGATGAACAGTAGACGGTGGAGGGGTGGTTGAATAGTAGCCGGTGGAGTAGCGTGCGGTGGAGGCTGGATGAACAGGAGCCCGTGGAGGCTGGAGGAGGTCGACGGTAGCCCGTGGAGGCTGGAGGAGGTCGACGGTGGAGATGAACAATATCCCGTGGTGTCCCGTTTTGCGGTACGCCACACCCCTCCCGATGAACAGGACCGCCGTTTCGACCGTAGCGCTCCAACACAAGTCCGTTTCGTCCGTTTTGCGGTACGCCACACCCCTCTCGATCAACAGGACCCCCGTTTCGACCGTGGGAGGTCCGTTTCGTCTGTTTTGTGGTACGCCACACCCCTCCCGATCAACGGGACCCCCGTTTCGACCGTAGGAGGTCCGTTTCCTCCCTTTTGCGGTATGCCACACCCCTCCTGATCAACAGGACCTCGTTCCGAATGTAGGAGGTCCGTTTCCTCCGTTCTGCGGTAGCCATGCCTCGTTTCCATCGCCTGTTCCGTCCAAGCCCTCCCGATGAACACGACCACACATTCCGTTTCGACCCAGCCGGTTGGCTCCCACGTGTTCTGTTGCCTCCCGATGAACATGATGCATTCCGTTGCCTCCCGATGAACGCGATGACGATGTTGTTTCTCTGTTCCGACCCAGCCATGTGCACGAGCACTGGCTGTACGTACACATACGTGGCCATATTTTCTTTCTTGCACCCCGGCCGCTGTATGTACGTGTACATGCTACGTGCACGCCTCTACTATGACACGTACGCGCCTCTACTACGACAGTGCGTGCCTCTACATCGACCAGTATATATGTAGGTACACGTTCTCGACCAGAATGACAACGCTACGTACGGTTCGACCAGGTGGGTCCTGACTGTCAGGCACTTCCTTGCGTGCGAAGATGTAGCTGGTGGGTCCCAGCAGTCAGGGGGGAAACATTTTTTTGCAAAATACGGTGGCCCGTCCGGTGGGTCCCTGCTGTCAGGTGGAGGAATAATTATTTTGCGCGTAATAAGGAGGCACTTCCTTGCGGCGGCCGTGGACCCAGCTGTCAGCCTCTCCACATACAGTCCACGTTCGATGGAAGCCGTTCCTTGACCATGTTGACCACGCCGCGCCGAGAGCACCAGGGCGGTGGACGACGACGAGGCCTAGGAAGGGGACAACGCGGAGCCGGGGAAGACGCTGCAGTGGATGCCCACGCGTAGAGGAGTACGAGGGTTCACTGGTTCGCTGGGGTGCGAGGCTGCCGTCGCCGCAGAATAACAGGGGGTGTGGGTGAGTAGAGGGATGGCCTGGCCAGCGGTGGGAGTAGTAGGGGCGGTGAGGCCTCCGCCGCATCGCTGCTGGCCACGGGAGGCAGGAGCACGAGGCACGACCGGCGCTGGTTTGGGCAGCTAGAGCAAGAAGACCAGAGGTTGAAGAAGCACTACGGCCGTTGGATGGACACGTACGGTCACTAGAGCTAGAATCGTGCATATTGACTAAGTTGACAAAGCCCTCCGTCCCCGTCAACTTAGTAGGCCCACAAGTCAGCCTGCCAATATACTGGGTCCCAGCTAACAGGGGGAGTATTCATTTTTTTGTGCGTAATAAGGAGGCACTTCCTTGCGTGCGAAGATATAGCTGGTGGGTCCAAGTTGTCAGTGGCAGTAACTTTTTTTTCACGAAATACAGAGGCCCTTTCGGTGGGTCCCCGATGTCAGGTGGAGGAACCATTATTTTGTGCGTAATAAGGAGGCATTTCCTTGCGTGCGGCCGTGGACCGAGCTGTCAGCCTCTCCACGTACAGTCCACTTTATATGCATGTCGGTTGTTGATCACGTTGACCAGGCCGCGCCGAGAGCACCAGGGCGGTGGATGATGGCGAGGCCTAGGAAGGGAACGACATGGAGGTAGGGAAGACTCTGCAGTTGTTTCCCACGCGGAGGGGAGTACGACTGTAAGAGGGTTTACTGGTTCGTCTGCCCTCGCTGGAGAATAACAGCAGGTGTGGGTGAGTAGAGGGATGGCTAGGCCAGCGATGGGAGTACGATGGGGCGGTGAGGCCTGCGCGGCAGCACAGCCGGCCATGGGGAGGAGGGAGTAGGCAGTCCCGCCGGTGCTTGTTTGAGCGGCTGGAGCAGGAAGAGCAGGGATTGAAGAAGCACGATGGCCATTGGATGGACATCGTACGGTCACTGGAGCTAGAATCGTTCATATTCACTAAGTTGACAAAGCCCTCTTGTCGGGGGTTGGGTGCGACATATTCCAAAGGATGGCTTATCATGGTGGGGGCGAGTAGAAGGTCGCCGGTGCCTGGAAACAGGATAAGGTGTAGACATGCACGCCGGCGAATCTTACCCAGCTTCGGGGCTCTCCGGGGAGATAACACCCCTACTGCTGCTCTGCGGGGTCTCCGCATGGTCACTAAAGCAAGGTGACTACAATGGTGCTCCTGGAGCTATATCGGGAGGCAGGAGAGAGCAAGGCTAGTTCTCTCCTCCCTGGGCTATCTGTTCTAAGTCTATCAAGGTCCGAACCCTTTGCATGGGTGCCCCTGGGGGTTTATATAGGCCTACCCCCCCGGGGATACAATGGTAATCCGGCTGGGTGCGGGCCCCAGCCGTCTGTCTCTCACACCGCCTTTCTTCCCGCCGGCTTCTGGGGCCCGCCGATTGGTGGGCTCCGTGGACATGCCCGGCACTGTGCGGCACTCCTCGTGACGCAGGCTTGGTCACCGGGTCGTGGCAACAGTGCCGCCGTCTATCGGGCGATCACTGTCGCCATTCCCCATCCAATCTGGTTAATGGCTTGTGGGGCCCTGGAGGGGAGACGGCCGACTCCGGGGAGGCCGACTCCCACAGGGCCGTCTTCGGGCGCTCTGTCCGCCTTCGGTCCACCCACTGACAGGCGGCCCCGCGGTCTTCGGGCCGTACAGGCCGGCGTCGTGGGCACAGTGCGTCGCGCACTGTGGCTGAGGTCAGGGCAGGCATGGCAACAGTGCCACACCTCGCCGGAGATCTTCCGGCGATACGGCTCACTGTAGCCATGCCAGTTCCTCGTAGGCAGGGAGGGACGGCCACGTCGCGACCGTACCCTGCATCGGGCTTCACGAAGTGTCATGGGCTGACTCCCATAGTCGGCTTCCCTGGAGGTCGCCAGCTTGGAGTCGGCTTGCCTTGGAGTCGCCATCTGGGACTCGGCTTCTCTGGAGATCGCCAGCTGGGACTCGGCCTCTCTGGAGGTCGCCAGCTGGGACTCGGCTGAAGGGGCGTGGCCTGCCCCGATGTCTTGAAAGATCTAGGGTCCCGGGTCAGCCTACCCGTGTCCCATTACTCCGACAGTAGTCCCCAAAGCTGGTGAAGCCCTGCGGACGCCGCCTCGTGGGGCTTCAACAGTTTCAAACTTCCCAGCTCAGACTCTGAGATTCGGCCGTCGTCTTCTTTTTGGCCGACTCGCTGAAGTCAAATTTGTTCAGCGAGGGGCCGCTGTTTGTAAGTCGCAGCGGGAAATCAGGCGGCGTATTGGATATGCTTCCCTGCTGCCATCGAGGCGGTCCTATCGCGTGGCGCCACGTGGAGAGGATAGTCTGCTCACCCACGCGAGCGACGGGACGGGCCGTCAGGCGGGGCCCGCCGCCACCGTGCCTCGGCATCCGAATGGATCCGCTGCGGTCGCGAACGGTTGGCTTCCCCACGCCGTTACTGCGCGCAGTAACTTCGTGGTGTAAATCGTGGGGCGGCGTGGGGCTTCGTGCGCAGTTAATCCCATGCCCGCCTCCTCGGCTCCTCAGCCCACAGGGCTATAAATAGGCAGGGAGGAGCGGGGCGGCACCGCACGCGCATCCTCTCCCCCACTCTCCTGCCTTCTCTTCTTCCTCCGCCGCGAGCAAGAGCACCTCACACGACGGTGATGAGCTCTTCCTCTACCGCGGCCCCCGCCACGCGCTCCGGCGTGTGGGACGGTTCGGATGTGGAGGTGGAACATATAGAGTTCCTCTGACGGACCCGCCATCTCCCCAGTGCGGACCTCATGCACGCCCGCCCCGCGCCGGCGGGAGTGACCCGGCCCGCGCCGGAGGAGGGCGAGCGGGTCATCTTCCGCTCGCACCTCATGCGCGGCCTGGGGCTGCCGGCGGTTTCTTCCGCTCGTTCCTGGAGTTCCACAATCTTCAACCGCACCACCTTACTCCAAATGCGGTGGTGTTGCTCTCCGCCTTCGCCACTCTGTGCGAACGTTTCCTCGGCGTTCTCCCCACCCTCGAGTTGTGGGGAGAATTCTTCTCTTCGAAGCTTGGTACGCAAGCCGCCGGCACGCCGGCTCAGTGCGGCACCTACATCGCGGTGCGGCGCTCGACAGCCGACAACCCCTTTCCTCCCATCTTGCTTATAAAGTCGGTGAAGATGTGGCAGCGCTCCTACTTCTATGTGAAGAACCTCTGCACCGACGGTGACTGGGTCAACCAGCTGCCCTTCAACCCCGCCCCCCTAACTGGGAGGCTCCCCAGTTTGTCTCACCGGGCCAAGTCGCTAACTCCCTCCGGAGCCGCCGCCATAGCGCGACTCCGAGTCCTGCTGCAGTCGGAGGGCCTCGTCGGATCCGACCTTCTGGCCGCCTTCGTGGCGCGCCGAGTCCTCCCGCTCCAAGGCTGGCCTCATCTAATCTGTCAGATGAGCGGCCGCCACGACCCGAGTCGGATGTGCACCAAGGAGATGCCCCGCAGGGAGGTGGCGAACTTGGTGAACCACATCGCGCACTGCGAGTTCACGGAGGACTGGCAGTTCGGCAAGGAGCCGTACTCGCGCGACAACCCCCCTCCAGTGGTAAGTCGCATCTTTCTGTAGTTTGGTCTTCTTTGCGGCCCACTCCGGCTTCTAATTCTTGTTGGTTTCTTCTGGGCAGAACCCCCTCATGGAGCCCGCAGCCGGCGCCACGAGACAGCCCCGCGACTACGTCCCAGATCGTGCGGACAGCGACATTGACGACCCCGACTTGGGGACGGCGGCGTTGGAGGCTGACGCCGAAGGCGGCGGAGAAGGGGCAGACGGCGGCTTCAGGCCCTCGGCCACCTTCGCCTACTGGCCCGAAGACGATGCCGGCGGGGAAGTCGTCCCACGCCACCAGCCGAGGGCCGGCCAATCCGGCCAAGGCGGCGCGAAGAGGCGTCACGCCAGGCCGAGCGCGCCCGACAGCAAGCCGAAGAAGTTCAAGGGGGCGGCCGCCGCAACCAAACGGGAGGAGGCGGCCGCGAAGGCCAACCGCTTCCGAAGGGAAGTGAGAAGGCCGCCGTTAGTTTCCGCGTAAATCTTTGCGCTCTTTTATTTTTCTTTGTTGAATCTTGTCCGAGTCTTCTTTGGTTTTCCCTCCGTTCTTCTCCAGAGCCCCCCTCTCCCTTGAGAGAGTCGCCGTCCCCTCTGTCATGGGGTCGGCAGAGACGTCCGCCAACACCCGGCGGGTCGATCCCGCCGCCGACCTTCGGGAGGCGACGGAGCGGAACGCGCGGGAGAAGCGCGACAAGGAGGAGGCCGACCGCCTAGAGAAGGAGTAGGCCGAGAAGGCGACCGCCAACGCTCAGAAGAAGCTGGAGGACGCCGAAGCCGCCGCCGCGGTGAAGCGGCATGCTGAGGAGGCCGCGCGTCGCCGATCGGCGATGCTCGTCCCTCCGTTGTCGTCGGCGCCGCTGGCTCCGGAGTTCACGGGGCAGACCGGAGAGGTCAGCACCGAGAACCCCCTCGTGGAGGAGGGCGGCGAGGCTTCAGGCTCGGACACCCTCGCGCCGCCTCCGCCGCCTCCGCCACCGTCTGGGAGGCCACACGGCAAACAACCGGTGGGCCAGTCGGATCCGCCGATCGCGGACGAGGCCGAGGCGCGACTGCTTCTTCAAGTCGCCGCGCCGGCGCGCCGCCGGCTTGAGAGGACGACCTCGGCGCCGCGAGCTCAGGAGACCAGCGCCGCCAGCTCGGCGAGTCTGGACGTCGAGGCCTCCAGTGCCGCGCCCACCGGGTGGTTGCGCGGAGGCGGCACCGGCCCGCTGAACCAAGCGCTCCTGGACGTCCAGGCGAAGCTGCGCGCGGAAAGCGACGCCCTCCAAGTCTGCACCAGGGCGCATCTGGCCGTGCGGACATCCGTCCGAGTACGTTTCCTTCTTCTTTTTTGATTCCTATCTTCCTCTGTGGGGGCGCGCCAGCGCATCCACTGGGTGTAGTCCCCGAGTTTCGGGCCGGCTGCTGAGCAGGCGGTTCGGAACTCCCTCTGGCGAGTTCCGAATACTAACCTCCGCGCCACTGCCTTTGTCGGCTTTTTGTAGGAGTATCATAACCTCCGCGCCACTGCCTTCAACTGCAATGTCGAGGAGTTGAATAAGCGGACCGCCGACTTGGCGGAAAGCCAGGGTGAGCTCTTTTCTTCCTTCTTCGCGGGGGCGCGCTGGCGCACCCGCGGGCTGTAGTCCCCGATATTCGGGCCGACTGCTGAGTAGTTGGGCCGGATCTCCCCGGCGATCTATTTTACTGACGACTTGCTTGTCTCTTTCTTCATTCTTCAGGTGCCAACGCCACCCTTCAGGAGCAGCTGGGCGAGGCCAACACTGCTCGACGTGCCAAGGAGGAGGAGTGTGGCAGGCTTGCCAAAGAGCATGACCTGCTGGGGACGCAGCTGGCCGAGCAGAGGGAGCTGCTCCAGAAGGCGCGGGACGAGGCCAAGACGCGGGAGGCCGCTCTCATGGCCGAGTTCGAGATCGAGCGCTCCGCCTAGACTGATAAGGAGGCGATGCTGACCTCTGGCTACCACGATATTGAGGACATCGTCGATGGTAAGTCTCTTTCATTTCTTTGGTCTTCTGACTATGTGTCAGGCCGGCTTCTGATTTTTCGGCTTTCTTCTCTTTTGTCCTGGCAGACTTCTTTCCTGGTCATTCACAGGCAGTCCCTCTGGCCATCGAGGCTGCTCGGGAGGCGCGAAGGGCGAAGGGCGAGGAGATCGCCGCTAATGCCCCCCGAACCATCGACGAGCAGCTCCTGAGCATTGAAGCCCGTCTTCGTCCGGCTCACCGGCTGCTGCACCGGCTTCAGCGTGCCGGCGCCCAGGCGGTTGCCGCCCTGTGGCCCGACATGCCGGCTCTACGCACCGCCAGTCGAACTGCCGACTGGCTGGAAGTCGCCGCCGGCCGTCTCGAGGCTTGGAAGGGCTCCTCGGCCCAGGCCGGAGCACACCAGGCCTTGGAGTTTGTCAAGGCGTGGTATCCGGGGCTGGACCTGGACCGTCTGGCCGCGTTCCGGTCAGAAGCCCAGGCCGAGCTGGAGGCCGTGGAAGGCGCCCTTGTCGAGCGCGCGTCAGCCATCACCGAGTACACGGACACCAACGTCTTCGTGCCCGAGCGGGCTGAAGGCGGCGAGGAAGTGCCGCCGGACTGGTTCGGGATGAACCCTGAGTATGGCGAAGACTCGGCGGAGGTGATCGACTCCAGCGCCGAGAAGGAGGACGAGGCGGAGGACGGAGGCGAGGAGGAGGCGCCAGAAGATGGAGCAGGCGGCCAGCCTCAGCCCGATCGCGCCTCCAGCAACGAGCCGTGCGGAGACAAGGCGACTGCCGCCGGAGGCGACCAAGCTGAGACCGCCCAGCCGACTGCCCCGACACCCGACACCGCCGTCACCTCCGATCCTCCGGCCCCGGAGGCCGCCTCCTAGACTGCTTTTTCCGCCTCTGTTTATCTGTCTTTAGTAATCTTTTGAAAGACTTGTTAGGTTCGAACAATTCCACCCGCGGGGTGTATCCTGAATTTCTATTCGAAAATTCGGCCAAGGGCCTATGTAAATATTTATCTGATTTCCGCCTTTCCTTGCTTATTGCTCCTTAGACTTTTTCCTTTGCCGTCTTCCTTTAGTTGCTGCCTTGCCGGCTGGACAGCCGCTCTGCGGACTGTCACAAGGTCAAGTGCTTGGCTACTTCGGGAAGGCAAGTACTTGGCCGTTTAGAGTTTCTTTAGCAAGTCAACTAGAAAGCGACATGCCGACTATCCGAGAGTCGGTTGTCTTTGATAAAAGCTAAGACGGCGAGCCGACTACTCATGAGTCGGCTCTGTGGGGGGAGGCTGGTAGCCGGCTTGAGCTATGCATAAGCTTTTAGGTCCTTAGCCATTTTTTCATGTGTGCGCTCGTTCTTGCTTGTTCTCTGCCTACCAGTAGTCGCGCTGCGAGCTTCGGCTTTCGATAGGAGACGGCTTGAGCGCAACACATTACTTGTCCGACTGCAGGAAGCATTTCATAGCGCAAGACGGCAAGTCCCCGGTCCGACTAGTCGGACCCGGTGCCAGACGGTATGATAAAAAAGAGTAGCATCTTCAGAAGCGTGATTCTTATCATACAGATAACAAAAAGGCAGTCCCCGAGCTCGTCTCGGGGGGCCTAAGGTCTTATTACTTTAATACAAAGGGGGTAGTGCGATACATACTGCATCAACTGTAAAATCTTCGAAGGAGATCCGTGTTCCACGGGCGCTCTATTTCTTTGCCGGAGTCGTCCCTCTTGCGCGCTCGAGGCTTCTGAGCGTCAATCAGATAGTAGGCGTCGTTCCCTAGCACCTTGCTGATGATGAAGGGACCCTCCCAAGGTGCCGACAACTTGTGCTGGCCGGCTGTTCTCTGAATCAGCTGGAGCACAAGGTCGCCCTCTTGGAACGATCTCGGCTTGACCTTGCGGTTGTAGTATCGGCGCAGACTCTGCTGGTAGATGTTGGACCGGCTGAGTGCCAACAGCCGGCCCTCTTCCAGCAGATCAACGCCGTCTTGGCGTGCTTCTTCAGCTTCCTCTTTGGTGTACATGGTGACTCATGGAGAGTCAAACTCTATATCCGTCGGGATGACGGCTTCGGCACCGTAGACGAGGAAGAAAGGCGTGAAGCCGGTTGACTTGTTCGGAGTTGTGCGCAGACTCCAGAGGACGGCTGGTAGCTCCTCAACCCAACAGCCGGCCGAACGCTCGAGTGGTTCGACCAGTCGAGGCTTGATGTCGGACAGGATGAGGCCATTGGCTCGTTCCACCTGGCCGTTCGACTGCGGATGGGCAACAGACGCTAAGTCCAGTCGGATGCCCTGCGTCACGCAGAAATGGGCCAAGGCGCCCATGGCAAAGTTTGTGCCGTTGTCGGTGATGATGCTGTGCAGTATGCCGTACCGCACCGTTATGTCGGCGATGAAGGTTAGTGCAGTCGGCCCGTTCAACTTCTTGATGGGCTTTGCTTCCACCCACTTGGTGAACTTGTCCACCGCGACAAGCAGATGAGCCGCCTCGGGCCGTCTTGAATGGTCCTACCATGTCCAGGCCCCAAACTGCGAAGGGCCAGGCGATGGGGATTGTCTTTAGCGCGGGAGCAGGCTGAAGTGGCTTGGAGCGGAACATCTGGCACCCCTTGCATTTTTGGACTAGCTCTTTAGCTTCTTCCAGGGCAGTCGGCCAAAAGAAACCGTGCCGAAAGGCTTTAGCGACGAGTGCCCTTGAAGCCGCATGGTGGCCGCACTCGCCCTGATGGATGTCTCTAAGAATTGCTTGGCCTTGTTCTGATTCCACGCAGCGCTGGTAGACACCAGTGACACTGTGCCTGACTAGCTCTCTGTTGACTATGGTGTATGCTGCCGCTCGGCGCTGCACTTGCCGAGCCAGGATCTCATCTGTCGTCAGCTCTCTGTTCATTAGAAACTTAAGGATGGGCTGCGCCCATGAAGGTGCTACTATCTCTTCAACTGCTACCGCAGCGACTTGGACAAGGGTGGCCGGGCTGGGAGGCGGCGGGCTGGAGTCTGCGGCCGCTTGCTGGATTGACGGAGTCTTTGGGCCGACTGGCGCAGTCCCCGGGACGGGTTCTGATGTCCCCGGGCCGACTGGCACAGTCCCCGGGCCGGGCTCTCAAGTCCCCGGGCCGGTTGGCACAGTCCCCGGGCCGGGCTCTGAAGTCCCCGGGCCAGTTGGCACAGTCCCCGGGCCGGGTTCTGGAGTCCCCGAGCCGGTTTCAACTGTGGTTTTCTTGAGGCTGTCTGCTGGGGCTCTGGAGTCAGATCCGACTACTTCTGGAGGAGCCAGCACAAAGATGGAGTCTGACTCTGGTGAAGGCTTGATAGACGGCTTGAGGAGGTGCTGAAGGGCGACGCCGGAAGGTATCGCTTGGCGAGTGGAACCGACTCGTGCGAAGGCATCTGCTTGATCATTGTCATTTCTTGGCACGTGAAGGAATTCGCACCCCTCGAAGTATCCCTGAGTTGCTGCACCAGGAAGCGGTAGCTCGCCATGTTTGCATCTTTGGCGTCCCAGTCGCCGGATGATTGCTGAACCACCAAGTCGGAGTCGCCATAGCACAGGATCCGGCGAATGCCGAGTTCTTTGGCAAGCCGGAGCCCATGAAGGAGCGCCTCATATTCGGCGACGTTGTTGGAGGCGGCGAAGTGGATCTGTAGCACATACTTGAGCTTGTCGCCCTTAGGGGAGGTGAGGACGACGCCGGCTCCCAGGCCGGTGCGCATCTTGGAGCCATCGAAATGCATCCGCCAATGGGTGGAGTCAGGCGCTGGCGGCAGGTACTGGGTCTCGGCCCAGTCGACGAGGAAGTCGGCCAGCGCCGGCGACTTGATGGCGGTGCGCGGCTGGTAGTAGATGGTATAAGGAGCCAGATCTATAGCCCATTTGGCTACTCGTCCGAAGGCGTCTCGGCTTCCAATGATCTCGGCGAGTGGAGCGGTGCAAACCACAGTGATTGGATGCTCTTGAAAGTAGGGCTTCAGCTTCTTGGCGGCAAAATGCACGCCGTAGCACATCTTCTGGTAGTGAGGGTAGTTCTGCTTGGAGGTCGACAGTACCTCGCTCAGGTAATATACCGGTCTCTGTACAGGGAGCGCCTTGCCTTCCTCCTTGCGCTCGACTACGATGACTGTGCTGACTACTCGGCTGGTGGCGGCGATGTACAAGAGCATGGGCTTTTTGGGAGTCGGAGCTGCCAACGCGGGGGGCGTAGTCAACATCTTCTTCAGCTGGAGAAATACCTCATCCGCCTTGTGGTTCCACTCAAAAAAGGTGGTCTTCTTCATCAATTGATACAAGGGCAGAGCTTTCTCGCACAGCCGACTGATAAATCGGCTGATGGACGCCAAGCAGCCGGTGAACTTCTGCACATCCAACAGTCGGCTGGGTACCTCCATTCTCTCGATGGCCTTGATCTTCACGGGGTTGGACTCTATGCCGCGTTCGGAGACCAGGAAGCCAAGGAGCTGGCCGGCTGGTACTCCGAAAACGCACTTCTCAGGGTTGAGCTTGATCTGGAATCGGCGCAGATTCTCAAAGGTCTCCTTGAGGTCTTCCAGCAGCATCCCACGCTTCTCCGTCTTCACCACCACATCATCCACATAGGCATGGGCGTTCCTGCCGAGTTGCTTGAGGAGGCACTTCTGCATGCAACGCTGAAAGGTGGTGCCGGCATTCCTCAAGCCGAAAGTCATTGTCAGGTAGCAGAAGGCTCCAAATGGCGTGATGAATGCGGTCTTCAGTCTGTCCGCTGGGTTCAGCTTGATCTGGTGGTATCCTGAATGTGCGTCTAGGAAACTCAGCAGCTCGCATCCGGTTGTGGAGTCTATCACCTGATCAATTCTTGGCAGAGCAAACGAGTCCTTTGGGCAGGCTTTGTTGAGGCTTGTGTAGTCGATGCACATCCGCCATTGCTTGTTCTTCTTCAGCACCAAAACCGGGTTTGCCAGCCACTCTGGAAAAAACACTTCCATGATGAAGCCGGCTGCCAGGAGCCGGGCTATCTCTTCTCCAACAACTCTTCTTTTCTCTTCTAACAGGCGGCGCAAGGGCTGCCTGACGGGTTTCATATCTGGCCTGACATGTAGCTTGTGCTCGGCGAATTCCGTCGCGACACCAGGCATGTCTTTGGGGGACCATGCGAAGATGTCGCGATTCTCACGGAAGAAATCGACGAGCTCGCCTTCCTATTTGCTGTCAAGGCCCGTGCCCATGACAGCGTACCTTTCTGGGTGCTCCGGGTCCAAGGGTATCTTCTTGGTCTCTTTGGCCGGCTTGAATGATCCTTCTGCCTCCGACTCCTTGGGGTCGGGCGACATCTCTGGCTGCTTTCCGGCCATCGCCACGACTCGGTCAAGGAGCCGCTTCTCGGCCGCGATCACCAGGGACTCAGCCAGCCGACCGCTCTCGGCCGCATAGGCGGACGACTTCCTGTAGTCGCCGGCTACGGTCAGAATCCCCTTGGAACTCGGCATCTTCATCTTGAGGTAGGCGTAGTGGGGAACTGCCATGAACTTGGCCAAGGCAGGTCGGCCAAGCAGGGCGTGGTACGGGCTCTCCAAGTCCACCACCTCGAACCAGACCGGCTCTCGGCGGAAATGACCTTTGTCTCCGAAGAGGACGTCTATCAGGATCTTGCCGATCGGCGAACAGGAGAGGCCGGGTACAATTCCATGGAACACGGTCCGGCTGCTCTGCAGCTGTCTTCGCTTGATTCCTAGCTTCTCTGTAACGCCCCGGATTCGATGCGCCAGGTGTCTGCCAGTTATTCGCCGTCTTTTCCATGTCATTTGCTTGCGTGTTGCATTTTATCATGTCATCTAGTGCATCTCGTTTTGCATACGTGTTCGTCTCTTGCATCCGAGCATTTTCCCCGTTGTCCGTTTTGCAATCCGGCACTCCTATGTCCTCCGGCATCCCCTTTTTGCCTCTTCTCTTGTGCGGGCATTAAACTTTCTCGGAATGGCCCGAGGTTTTCCAAGCGGCCTTGGTATAGCACCGGTAGACCGCCTGTCAAGTTTCGTGCCATTTGGAGGTCATTTGATACTCCAACGGTTAACCGGGTAACCGTAAAGGCCTCTTTTGTGTGCAGCCCAACACCCCTTCCAAAGTGGCCCAAAGCCCAGCAAACTCCCCTCCATGCTCTCGGTCGTTCGATCCCGATCACGTGGCCGAAAACCACACCTCATTTGGACTCTCCTAGCTCCCTATACCTATAAATATGTGATCCCCTCTCAAATTCGCGGATATTTTCCCCCGAAACCCTAGCTTTCGTCCTCCTCCCGCAGCCGGACATGTCCGTCCAGCTGCCGGACATGTCCAACCGCCCCCGTGCCCAATCAGAGGCCGCCGCGTGTCCCCGTGCCGCTCCCCGCCGCCGCGGCCCGCGGAGCCCATCCGGGGCCC
>NC_041389.1:253449043-253455063 GCF_002162155.2 Triticum dicoccoides
CCGCCGTGCCTCGCCGGTGCCACCCCGGACCAGCCCGCGCCGCCCCGGCCAGATCCGCCCATGAGGAGGCCGGATCCGGCGCCCCCTCGCCGGCCCCCTCCTCACCGGCGATCCTCGTCGTCCGTGCCCGCTCCCCGATCCGGATCCATACGAGGTTGACTTTCCCCCCCGAAATTTGCTAAGTCCCCAGATTCCAGTATTATCATGCTATGTTTGACATGTCACATCTTTGCATCCGTAGCTCCATTTCGTGTGTGTAATATGTCAAATTGTTCGCCTCGACGAGTACTTCATTTCATTCCATTGCATCATTTTCATTTGGGCTCATCTTGATGCCCGAAATGCTGTTGGAAGAGTGCATGTTGATGTTAATCTGCTGAAACTGTTATAACTTGCTCATTTGTCATTTTTGCCATGATTGATGTGTGCATCCTATGAGGTTGATGTCTTCATGTGTTTTGATCTATGCCATGCCATCTTTCCAGGGGTGTATGCCATGTATTTTTGTGATCAATGTGGTGACTAGCACAAGCATGCAAACTAGCCTTCGTGATATTGCTGATTTTTGGTCCCTGTTCTGCTGTTATTTTGATGCCATATAAACTTGATGCTACAGAGAGATCCATGCATATTTTGAGATACTTCAGTAAGGGTGTTTTGAACATATGGTTATTGTCTATCCATTCATGCCCTTGTGTGCAATTATGGAGTAGTCTAGCATGTCATTTGAGTGCTCTACTTTTGCTTCAAAATGTTTCCTGGCAGATTGTTTACATGTTATTCAATTTGGCCAAGGTTGCTATATTTGATCCTTGCATGCTATGGACTTGTTCTTGACTTGGTTTGTTTCACAAACATGTCTTCTTGATGATGCTATGATTATCTTGTCATGCAATGACTTGTGATGAGTGAATCGAGCTTGTTAAGTAGTGTACTTGCTGTTGCTGTTTTGCTAGGCAGATTCTGTTATATTTTGTTGCTATGTAAACATGTTGCTACTAATCATTCTATGCATAATCTGGAGATGCTCTATAAACATGTTTTGATCTACATGTTATGCCCTATCCATCCATGCCCCTGGTTGCATTTATAGCTTGCTGTAGATTGTTCATATCTTGCTCCAAAGTTGCTTGATAATGTTGCTGTCAGCCTGTTTACATTAAGTTCAGTTGTTTCCATGTGTTTTCCTAGTGATCCATGCACCCTATGAACTTGTTCTTGCCATGCTTAGCTTCATAAACATGTTTTCTTACTGTTGGTTTCCTTGCCATGCGATGTATTGCTCTGTAGTGAGTGGTTCAAGCTCACCAACATGCCTACTTATTGTTGTTCCTGCCATGTATGAATCTGTAATATAACATGCCATGTTTACATGGGTGCCATCATATTTTCTATGCCTTTTTGGCTCATGGTCAGTAAGGGACTGTTGTTTTATTCATTTAGTAGTATCATGCCATGCCTTTGTTTGCCATGATATATTCCTGTAACATGTTGTTTGATAGCTCTAAACATTGCAACCTGATGTTATTTCCTGATAAGTCTGAACTATTATTATTTGGAATCTTACCATGTGTGTTTGAGCATGTTCTAGTGATTTCTGGAGATAGCTCAGTGTTCATGTCTTGTTATGCTTCACCTGTACTTCATGCCCATGCCTTTTGTTATTATGTTGGGGTGTTGTAGCTTATTGTTTTGATGCTTGTAAGATGCCTAGTTGCTGTTATGGACAGATTGTTGTTATGACTTGTATAGAGTGCATGTGTTGAACCGTTGCTCCGTTCTGAGTGTGCTCTATATGAAACTTGCTTGTTTTTGCATGTAGCTTCATATTATCATGTTGCATCCTTGTTTTGGTGTGTTTGCTTGATGTTTGTATGCATTTTGCACCAATGCCATGTTTAACTTGTTTTGCTCATATCTTCTAGGCCGTAGCTCCGAATCTAATGAACTTTATATGTAACTTGACTAGAATTTCGTGTAGATCATCTTGGTGCATCTTAACTTGCTGTTTAACAACTTGAACATAAGGTTTATTCAGATCTGGACCCATTTCGAAATTTGCTTATGAGGACTTACCGGAATTGTTATATGTTGTTCCCGGCCTCATTTAAACTTGCCTTGATGTGTTGTTCTTGTTTGCATCATCTCTCGCCATGAGTAGTTTCATGTAGACTTTGTCATGCATCATGATTGTTGTGCATCATGTCTTGTTCATGTGCGGTGTGTTTACTATGTTGTGTGCTTCTTCTCAATAGTTCCCGTTTCGTTGCGATCGTGAGGATTCGTTCGTCTCCGCTTGGTTCGTCTTCGTGGCTTCATCTTCTTCATGGACTCGTTCTTCTTCCTTGCGGGATTTCAGGCAAGATGACCGCTACCCTGGATCTCACTACTATCATTGCTATGCTAGTTGATTCGTTCTATCACTAGGCCGCGCTACCTATTACCTGTTTATCAAATCATCCCATATTTCCATGAACCTCTAACCTTTGACACCTTTCCTATGCAAACTGTTGTTTGGCTATGTTACCGCTTTTGCTCAGCCCCTCTTATAGCGTTGCTAGTTGCAGGTGACGTTGAAGATTTCTCCATGGTGGACAGGATTTTTGTTGGGATATCACAATATCTCTTATATTATTAATGCATCTATATACTTGGTAAAGGGTGGAAGGCTCGGCCTTATGCCTGGAGTTTTGTTCCACTCTTGCCGCCCTAGTTTCCGTCATACCGGTGTTATGTTCCCGGATTTTGCGTTCCTAACGCGGTCGGGTGATTTATGGGACCCCCCCTGACAGTTCGCTTTGAATAAAACTTGTCCAGCAAGGCCCAACCTTGGTTTTACCATTTGCCTCACCACCACCTACTTTTCCCTTGGGAGTCGCTCTCTCGAGGGTCATCTTTATTATAGCCCCCCCGGGCCAATGCTTGTCTAAGTGTTGGTCCAAACTAGAGCACCGTGCGGGACCATTCCTTGGCAACTTGGATTCGTCGGTACCTGTACGCTTCGCTTATCCAGTGTTGCCCTGAGAACGAGATATGTGCAGCTCCTATCGGGATTGTCGGTGCATCGGGCGGCTTTGCTGGTCTTGTTTTACCATTATCGAAATGTCTTGTAAACCGGGATTCTGAGACTGATCGGGTCTTCCTGGGAGAAGGTCTATTCCTTCATTGATCGCGAGAGCTAGTCATGGGCTAAGTTGGGACACCCCTGCAGGGTATAAACTTTCGAGAGCCGTGCCCGCGGTTATGTGGCAGGTGGGAATTTGTTAATGTCCGGTTGTAGATAACTTGACACCAGATCCGAATTAAAACGCATCAACCGTGTGTGTAGCCGTGATGGTCTCTTCTCGGCGGAGTCCGGGAAGTGAACACGGTCTTTGGGTTATGCTTGACGTAAGTAGGAGTTCAGGATCACATCTTGATCATTGCTAGCTTCACGACCGTTCCTTTGTTTCTCTTCTCGCTCTCATTTGCGTATGTTAGCCACCATATATGCTTAGTCGCTGCTGCAACCTCACCACTTTACCCCTTCCTTTCCCATTAAGCTTTGCTAGTCTTGATACCCATGGTAATGGGATTGCTGAGTCCTCGTGGCTCACAGATTACTACAACAATAGTTGCAGGTACAGGTTGCGTTGATCCTGACGCGAGAGCGATGTTTGCTTGTTTTGGAGTTCTTCTTCTGCTTCTTCTTCGATCAGGGGATAGGTTCCAGGTCGGCAACCTGGGCTAGCAGGGTGGATATTGTTTGAGTTTCTGTTTATGTATCGTTCGTAGTCGGATGTTGATCTCTTGTATGATGATGTTGTATTTGTGTGGCATTGTATGCCTTATGTTTGTATCCCCACTATTATGTAATCTTGATGTAATGATATCCACCTTGCAAAAGCGTCTTCAAGATGCGCTTCTATCCTTGGTGGGACCTTTGAGTTCCTTTAGGATAGGGTCGCATCTTGGGCGTGACAAGTTGGTATCAGAGCCTCGACCGACCCTAGGAGCCCCCCTTGATTGATCGTGTAGTTTGGCCGTTGTTGAGTCTAGAAGAAAAACTATTTTCGGAGTCTAGTTATATCGGAGAGTAGGAATTCTTTTTACTCCTCTACCCCTTCGTCGCTCTGGTGAGGAATCTTGACGTAGGTGTTTTGAAATATTCCTCTTCCCCTTTAAGTTTTTCTTTAGGTTCACGCAGTTGGTTTTCCGTTCGTTGGTTCTCAGCTCTTTTCATCCGGTGCATTTCTCGTCAAGTTGACTCGAGCCTCTTCATCCTTGCCAAGTTCAATCCTCACTTGTTTTCTTTTCCCTCCCGCCCACCCTTCTTCCTCTCGGAACCGGAGTCCGTAATCGAGTATCCACCCTACTCGTGCGAAGTCTTTGTTTTCTTTCCTCAATGATTCCAACCGGTGTTTTCTCTTCTAGATATTTGTCGGTTTCCCCTTTCAAGTTGCCTTTGTTTTCCCGCCCTCCCACCCTCTTCTTCCCGGAGTTTGAGTCTCTTTCGACCATCTATTTCATTCGTGCGGAGCCTCTTCAGTCTTTCATCAATTATCTCAACCGGTGAATTCTCGTCTTGTTCGTCATTCTTCATCTCTTTTTCTTTTCCGGTGGATTCAATTCAAGTATCCGGTGTTGATCATATTTTTTCCCTCAGCTCAAATATTTCCCTTTGATCGTTCGTCTCTCGCCATTTAATCATTCCGGAGTTCGGAAGACATCTCAGGAGATTCGTCTATATTCCAAATTAATTCGAGGTCGTCACCTCATTCGAATATTTCAATCATTCCGGTGCATCATCTATCTGTTCAACAATCCTTTTCCAACGATGTTTTCTTTAGTGGGCCCCTAACCCATAGGTCTTTTCCCAGGATCTTACCTGACTCTTCTAATTATTCCGGAGCCATTCTTATTTCTTTTCAAGTCTGACGTAAGTATGATTTCATCTGTCAGATGCTTTTCTAAGATCTCATTCAAATTCTTTTCATTGTTGGCTCAACCTCTTCGCTTTTCGTTCTCTCGGAGTATCTCAGTAATTTTGATGGTTTTTCTCGTCGTTCCTCTCTTCTTCTCGAGTGCTCTCGATTCTTTGATTCTTCTCTCGAGTTCTTGTTTCACCTCATCCCTTTTTCCCTTCCGTCTCAGTCCTAAGATCTCGGGACAAGATCTCTTGTTAGTGGAGGAGTGTTGTAACCCCCCAGATTCGATGCGCCAGCTGTCTGCCAGTTATTCGTCGTCTTTGCCATGTCATTTGCTTGTGTGTTGCATTTTATCATGTCATCTTGTGCATCTCGTTTTGCATACGTGTTCGTCTCTTGCATCCGAGCATTTTTCCCGTTGTCCGTTTTGCAATCCGGCACTCCTATGTCCTCTAACGTCCCCTTTTTGCCTCTTCTCTTGTGCGGGCATTAAACTTTCTCGGAATGGCCCGAGGTTTGCCAAGCGGCCTTGGTATAGCACCGGTAGACCGCCTGTCAAGTTTCGTGCCATTTGGAGGTCGTTTGATACTCCAACGGTTAACCGGGTAACCGTAAAGGCCTCTTTTGTGTGCAGCCCAACACCCCTTCCAAAGTGGCCCAAATCCCAGCAAACTCCCCTCCATGCTCTCGGTCGTTCGATCGCGATCGCGTGGCCGAAAACCACACCTCATTTGGACTCTCCTAGCTCCCTCTACCTATAAATATGTGATCCCCTCTCAAATTCGCGGATATTTTCCCCCGAAACCCTAGCTTTCGTCCTCCTCCCGCAGCCGGACATGTCCGTCCAGCCGCCGGACATGTCCAACCGCCCCCGTGCCCAATCAGAGGCCGCCGCGTGTCCCTGCGCCGCTCCCCGCTGCGGCGGCCCGCGGAGCCCATCCGGGGCCCGCGCGGGCCCGCTCCGCGCTCGCCGCCGCCCGTTAGCGCCGCCGCCCGCGACCGCCGGCGCTGCGCCCCGCCGCCGGTGCCGCCTCCGCCCCGCCGCCTCGCCGGCAGCTCGCTCGCCGCCGGCCGCGCCGCCTCCCCGCCGCGGGAGCGCCCCTGCCGCGCCGG
>NC_041389.1:253455763-253476127 GCF_002162155.2 Triticum dicoccoides
CCCCGGCCAGATCCGGCCACGAGGAGGCCGGATCCGGCGCCCCCCTCGCCGGCCCCCTCCTCTCCGGCGATCCTCGTTGTCCGTGCCCGCTCCCCGATCCGGATCCATACGAGGTTGACTTTCCCCCCCTAAATTTGCTAAGTCCCCAGATTCCAGTATTATCATGCTAAGTTTGACATGTCACATCTCTGCATCCGTAGCTCCGTTTCGTGCGTGTAATATGTCAAATTGTTCGCCTCGACGAGTACTTCATTTCATTCCATTGCATCATTTTCATTTGAGCTCATATTGATGCCCGAAATGCTGTTGGAAGAGTGCATGTTGATGTTAATCTGCTGAAACTGTTATAACTTGCTCATTTGTCATTTTTGCCATGATTGATGTGTGCATCCTATGAGGTTGATGTCTTCATGTGTTTTGATCTATGCCATGCCATCTTTCCAGGGGTGTATGCCATGTATCTTTGTGATCAATGTGGTGACTAGCACAAGCATGCAAACTAGGCTTCGTGATATTGCTGATTTTGGTCCCTGTTCTGCTATTATTTTGATGCCATATAAACTTGATGCTACAGAGAGATCCATGCATATTTTGAGATACTTCAGTAAGGGTGTTTTGAACATATGGTTATTGTCTATCCATTCATGCCCTTGTGTGAAATTATGGAGTAGTCTAGCATGTCATTTGAGTGCTCTACTTTTGCTTCAAAATGTTTCCTGGCAGATTGTTTACATGTTATTCAATTTGGCCAAGGTTGCTATATTTGATCCTTGCATGCTATGGACTTGTTCTTGACTTGGTTTGTTTCACAAACATGTCTTATTGATGATGCTATGCTTATCTTGTCATGCAATGACTTGTGATGAGTGAATCAAGCTTGTTAAGTAGTGTACTTGCTGTTGCTGTTTTGCTAGGCAGATTCTGTTATATTTTGTTGCTATGTAAACATGTTGCTACTAATCATTCTATGCATAATCTGGAGATGCTCTATAAACATGTTTTGATCTACATGTTATGCCCTATCCATCCATGCCCCTGGTTGCATTTATAGCTTGCTGTAGATTGTTCATATCTTGCTCCAAAGTTGCTTGATAATGTTGCTGTCAGCCTGTTTACATTAAGTTCAGTTGTTTCCATTTGTTTTCCTAGTGATCCATGCACCCTATGAACTTGTTCTTGCCATGCTTAGCTTCATAAACATGTCTTCTTACTGTTGGTTGCCTTGCTATGCCATGTATTGCTCTGTAGTGAGTGGTTCAAGCTCACCAACATGCCTACTTATTGTTGTTCCTGCCATGTATGAATCTGTAATATAACTTGCCATGTTTACATGGGTGCCATCATATTTTCTATGCCTTTTTGGCTCATGGTCAGTAAGGGACTGTTGTTCTATGCATTTAGTAGTATCATGCCATGCCTTTTTTTGCCATGATATATTCGTGTAACATGTTGTTTGATAGCTCTAAACATTTCAACCTGATGTTATTTCCTGATAAGTCTGAACTGTTATTATTTGCAATCTTACCATGTGTGTTTGAGCATGTTCTAGTGATTTCTGGAGATAGCTCAGTGTTCATGTCTTGTTATGCTTTACCTGTACCTCATGCCCATACTTTTTGTTATTATGTTGGGGTGCTGTAGCTTATTGTTTTGATGCTTGTAATATGCCTAGTTGCCGTTATGGACAGATTGTTGTTATGACTTGTATAGAGTGCATGTGTTGAACCGTTGCTCCGTTCTGAGTGTGCTCTATATGAAACTTGCTTGTTTTTGCATGTAGCTTCATATTATCATGTTGCATCCTTGTTTTGGTGTGTTTGCTTGATGTTTGTATGCATTTTGCACCAATGCCATGTTTAACTTGTTTTGCTCATATCTTCTAGGCCGTAGCTCCGAATCTAATGAACTTTATATGTAACTTGACTAGAATTTCGTGTAGATCATCTTGGTGCATCTTAACTTGCTGTTTAACAACTTGAACATAAGGTTTATTCAGATCTGGACCCATTTCGAAATTTGCTTATGAGGACTTACCGGAATTGTTATATGTTGTTCCCGGCCTCATTTAAACTTGCCTTGATGTGTTGTTCTTGTTTGCATCATCTCTTGCCATGAGTAGTTTCATGTAGACTTTGTCATGCATCATGCTTGTTGTGCATCATGTCTTGTTCATGTGTGGTGTGTTTACTATGTTGTGTGCTTCTTCTCGATAGTTCCCGTTTCGTTGCGATCGTGAGGATTCGTTCGTCTCCGCTTGGTTCGTCGTCGTGGCTTCATCTTCTTCATGGACTCGTTATTCTTCCTTGCGGGATTTCAGGCAAGATGACCGCTACCCTGGATCTCACTACTATCATTGCTATGCTAGTTGCTTCATTCTATCGCTAGGCTGCGCTACCTATTACCTGTTTATCAAGTCATCCCATATTGCCATGAACCTCTAACCTTTGACACCTTTCCTATGCAAACCGTTGTTTGGCTATGTTATCGCTTTTGCTCAGCCCCTCTTATAGCGTTGCTAGTTGCAGGTGACGTTGAAGATTTCTCCATGGTGGACAGGATTTTGGTTGGGATATCACAATATCACTTATATTGTTAATGCATCTATATACTTGGTAAAGGGTGGAAGGCTCGGCCTTATGCCTGGTGTTTTGTTCCACTCTTGCCGCCCTACTTTCCGTCATACCGGTGTTATGTACCCGGATTTTGCGTTCCTAACACGGTCGGGTGATTTATGGGACCCCCCTGACAGTTCGCTTTGAATAAAACTTGTCCAGCAAGGCCCAACCTTGGTTTTACCATTAGCCTCACCACCACCTACTTTTCCCTTGGGAGTCGCTCTCTCGAGGGTCATCTTTATTATAGCCCCCCGGGCCAATGCTTGTCTAAGTGTTGGTCCAAACTAGAGCACCGTGCGGGACCATTCCTTGGCAACTTGGATTCGTCGGTACATGTACGCTTCGCTTATCCGGTGTTGCCCTGAGAACGAGATATGTGCAGCTCCTAACAGGATTGTCGGCGCATCGGGCGGCTTTGCTGGTCTTGTTTTACCATTGTCGAAATGTCTTGTAAACCGGGATTCCGAGACTGATCGGGTCTTCCTGGGAGAAGGTCTATTCCTTCGTTGATCGCGAGAGCTTGTCATGGGCTAAGTTGGGACACCCCTGCAGGGTATAAACTTTCGAGAGCCGTGCCCGCGGTTATGTGGCAGATGGGAATTTGTTAATGTCCGGTTGTAGATAACTTGACACCAGATCCGAATTAAAACGCATCAACCGTGTGTGTAGCCGTGATGGTCTCTTCTCGGCGGAGTCCGGGAAGTGAACACGGTCTTTGGGTTATGCTTGACGTAAGTAGGAGTTTAGGATCACCTCTTGATCATTGCTAGCTTCACGACCGTTCCTTTGTTTCTCTTCTCGCTCTCATTTGCGTATGTTAGCCACCATATATGCTTAGTCGCTGCTGCAACCTCACCACTTTACCCCTTCCTTTCCCATTAAGCTTTGCTAGTCTTGATACCCATGGTAATGGGATTGCTGAGTCCTCGTGGCTCACAGATTACTACAACAATAGTTGCAGGTACAGGTTGTGATGATCCTGACGCGAGAGCGATGTTTGCTTGTTTTGGAGTTCTTCTTCTGCTTCTTCTTCGATCAGGGGATAGGTTCTAGGTCGGCAGCCTGGGCTAGCAGGGTGGATATTGTTTGAGTTTCTGTTTATGTATCATCCGTAGTCGGATGTTGATCTCTTGTATGATGATGTTGTATTTGTGTGGCATTGTATGCCTTATGTTTGTATCCCCACTATTATGTAATGTTGATGTAATGATATCCACCTTGCAAAAGCGTCTTCAAGATGCGCTTCTATCCTTGGTGGGACCTTCGAGTTCCTTTAGGATAGGGTCGCATCTTGGGCGTGACATTCTCCGTGGTGTCCTTGTACAGGATGTTGATGCTGCCGCCTCCGTCTATCAGTACTCGTGAAAAACGGGCGGCCTGCCTATCAGTGGCCAAGGTAGCACCGAGGACCAGGGCATAAGAGCCCGGACTCGGCATCACCTCTGGGTGATCCGCCTGACTCCAACTGATAGGCCTCTCGGACCAATGCATGAACTCTGGAGCATCTGTTGCTACTGCATTTACTTCTTGTTGCTGTTGGCGCCTGCTGCGCCGGTTATCTGCCACACTGGTGAACACTACGTAGGCTCCGTGCTCTTCCGGGAACTCGTCTTGTACCGCGCCGACTGGCCGAGCCGCCGGCTGCTGGGGCGGCGGCGGAGGCGGCGGCCCAGTGGGCGGCGGAGGAGTGAGGCCGTCTCCCTTGGCGATCCTGGTGAGCCAGTGGCACTTTCTGGTGGTATGGTTTGACTGCTTCGTGCCGCTGTGGAACTTGCAAGGACCATCCAAGGTCTGCTCATAGGAGAAAGCCAGCAACCAGTTGGACTTGCCCCCCTTCTGTCGCTTGGCCGGAGGCTGCCCTTCCGGCTGTTGATCTTCAACTGCCGCAACCTGCCGACTGTTGGAAGTCGGCTGCTGGGCCTTGCGCTTGTTGTCGTTCTGTTGCTGTCGCCGACTGGTGTCCCCAGCCGGAGTTCTGGGAGCCTGGGGAGTCACCTTGCCAGCTGCGTTGACTTGAATCTCCGTCTTCATGGACGAGTCGGCCGTAGCGTACTTGTCTGCTATGACTAGCAGTTCGTCGAGGGTTTCTGGCTCGTCGCAGAGGAGCCTGTGCTTGAGGAGGGTGCCTTCTCGGCACCCGGCTGTGAAGTACTCAATAGCCTGCACCTCGTGCACGCCCTCGCAGGAGTTCCGAAGCTCGCCCCAGCGCGTGAGGTAGTCGTGTGTTGATTCATCAGGGCCTTGCACGCACAAGGAGAGCTGGCGCGGCTTGGGAGGTCGCTTGTACGTGCTCGTGAAGTTGCGGATGAAGGCTTTAGTGAAGTCGACCCAGCTATTGATGCTGCGGGGCTTCAGGCTGTTCAACCATGTCCGGGCCGTGCCCTGGAGCATGAGTGGAACGTACTTCACGACAACTCGCTTGTTGCCGTTCGCTATGCTGACGGCTGTGGAGTAGTCTATCAGCCAGTCCTCCGGCTTCACGGAGTCGGTGTACTTGGGTGTGTCTCGGGGGAGCGTGAACCGTTTGGGGAAGGGCTCGTCTCTGATGCGGGGCCCAAAGCAAGGCGGACCGAGCTCATCTTCCTCTTCCAGCGCCAGGGACCGGTGGAGTCGGTCGATCCAATGGCGGGCGTCATTCTCTCCGACTCCCTCTTGGCGGCCAAGGCGACCTCCGAGAGTCGGATGTTCGACAGGCGGCGGGGAAACTCGCCGCTCTCTTCTGGGCGGGGGAGGCAGGTAATCGTCCCGCCGCTCTACTGCTCTCGGGCGGCCGTCTTGGTCGCGCTCGATGGTGATGTGAGTCCGACTGTGACTGACAGCCGGCTCCTTCTCTTTCCTTCCGCGGACTCTGCCAGTCAGCGTCCGAGAGGTCGCGCCTTGATCTCGGCGGGGAGGCAAGTCGTCGTTCGGCTGCTGCAGCGCATCTGCGCGGCCGCCGGCCGCGTTTTGCGCAGCAACCGCGTCAAGGAGCTGCTGGACTCGCTCCGTCATCACATGACGCTCTTCGCCCTCGAAGTTCTTCAGCTCGTCAGTCGCCGCTTGGGCGGCGCGGATGTTCTCCGCTGGGGTGGCGTAGACGGGGCATTTTGCCCCGAGCAAGTCGGCGATGGCTGCGCCACGCTGCCGGACCGCACCTAGACGGCTCGGCCCAGTCGGAGCCGGCGAGCCGCCTACGGCGCGATCCATCTCGCGCTGGTATGCCTCTGACAAGCGCCTCATGCTTGCCAGCTTCTTGGCGCTTTCGATGATCTGAAGGCGGCGCGTCTCCAGCGTCTCGGCATCTGCGTCCTCTGGAATGGGCGCGGTTAGGTCTTGCAGGGCCGCAGCTAGCGGGTCCTGGGCTTCTTCGCCGGAGTGCTCGCCGTGGCTGATGACGAGCACCTCCGTGACGGGGCTTCCGCCGCTGTCCTCGTATGGAAGCGGCTCGTCGTAGACCACCACGTTGGTGGGGAAAATGTCAAGCGACACGACGTCGGAGTCGACCAGCATCAGGTCGGAGAAGCCTACGGACTCCAAGTCTACGACAGGCTCGCCGGCGACGTGGAGTTGGTCGAGGAGGCCCGCGAGAAGGCTCTCGGGGCCACCCGTGCCCGCGTTGGATGCAGGTTCGTCGGAGAGGCGCACCTCGCCGACAAGTTCGGCGAGGCTGCTCGCGGCGTAGGCGGCCTCAGCGCCGCGTAGCGCGTCGATGCAGACTCCATCTGGCGAGCCTGGCTGGCTGCGCTCGCCAGGGAGGAAGAGGGTTCCCGTCCAGAACAGATCTCCGGACAACGGTGCACCTCGCCCTCACGGTGGGCGCCAAATGTAGGGGGTTGGGTGCGACATATGCCAAAGGATGGCTTATCATGGCGGGGGCGAGTAGAACGTCGCCGGTGCCTGGAAACGGGATAAGGCGTAGACATGCACGCCGGCGAATCTTACCCAGCTTCGGGGCTCTCCGGGGAGATAACACCCCTACTGCTGCTCTGCGGGGTCTCCGCATAGTCACTAAAGCAAGGTGACTACAATGGTGCTCCTGGAGCTGTATCGGGGGGCAGGAGAGAGCAAGGCTAGTTCTCTCCTCCCTGGGCTATCTGGTCTAACTCTATCAAGGTCCGAACCCTTTGCATGGGTGCCCCTGGGGGTTTATATAGGCCTACCCCCCGGGGATACAATGGTAATCCGGCTGGGTGCGGGCCCCAGCCGTTTGTCTCTCACACCGCCGTTCTTCCCGCCGGCTTCTGGGGCCCGCCGACTGGTGGTCTCCGTGGACAGGCCCGGCACTGTGCGGCACTCCTGGTGACGCAGGCTTGGTCACCGGGTCGTGGCAACAGTGCCGCCGTCTATCGGGCGATCACTGTCGCCATTCCCCATCCAATCTGGTTAATGGCTTGTGGGGCCCTGGAGGGAAGACGGCCGACTCCGGGGAGGCTGACTCCCACAGGGCCGTCTTCGGGCGCTCTGGCCGCCTTCGGTCCACCCACTAACAGGCGGCCCCGCGGTCTTCGGGCCGTACAGGCCGGCGTCATGGGCATAGTGCGTCGCGCACTGTGGCTGAGGTTAGGGAAGGCATGGCAACAGTGCCGCGCCTCGCCGAAGATCTTCCGACGATACGGCTCACTGTAGCCATGACAGTTCCTTGTAGGCAGGGAGGGACGGCCACGTCGCGACCGTACCCCGCATCGGCCTTCGCGAAGTGTCATGGGCCAACTCCCATAGTCGGCTTCCCTGGAGGTCGCCAGCTTGGAGTCGGCTTGCCTTGGAGTTGTCATATGGGACTCGGCTTCTCTAGAGATCGCCAGCTGGGACTCGGCCTCTCTGGAGGTCGCCAGCTGGGACTCGGCTGAAGGGGCGCGGCCTGCCCCGATGTCTTGAAAGATCTAGGGTCCAGGGTCAGCCTACCCGTGGCCCATTACTCCGACACCTCTGTCCCCGTCAACTCAGTAGGCCCACAAGTCAGCCTCCCACCATGGTGGGTCCCAGCTAGCAGGAGGAGTATTCATTTTTCTGTGCGTAATAAGGAGGCACTTCTAGTGGGTCCGAGCTGATAGCGGGGGGAATGTTTTTTCGCGAAACACGGTGGTCCGTCCGGTGGGTCCCAACAGTCAGGGGCAAACATTTTTTTTTTTGCGAAATACGATGGCCCGTCTGGTGGGTCCCAGCAGTCAGGGGGGAAACGTTTTTTCCGTGAAATACTGGTGGCCCGTCCGATGGGTCCTTGCTGTCAGGTGGAGGAATAATTATTTTGCACGTAATAAGGAGCCACTTCCTTGCGGCTACCGTGGACCTAGCTGTCAGCCTCTCCACGTACAGTACTCTTCCGATGGAAGTCAGTCGTTGACCACATTGACCACGCTGCGCCGAGAGCACCACGGCGGTGGACAACGGCGAGGCCTAGGAAGGGGACGACGCGGAGCTGAAGAAGACGCGGAAGTGGATGCCCACGCGGAGAGGAGTACGAGGGTTCACTGGTTCGGCTGCGCTGTGAGGCTGCCGTCGCCGCAGAATAACAGGGGGAGTGGGTGAGTGGAGGGATGGCCTGGCCAGCGGTGGGAGTAGTATGGGGATGGTGAGGCCTCCGCGGCAGCACAGCCGGCCACGGGAGGTAGGAGCATGCGGCACGACTGGCGCTGCTTTGGGCGGCTGGGGCAAGAAGACCAGAGGTTGAAGAAGCACTACGACCGTTGGATGGACATCATTGACCACGCCGCACCGAGAGCACCAGGGCGGTGGACGACAGCGAGGCCTACGAAGGGAACGACATGGAGCCGGGGAAGACACGGCAGTGGCTACCCACGCGGTGGAGAGTACGAGGGTTGACTGGTTCGGCTGCCGTCGCTGGAAAATAACAGGAGGTGTGGGTGAGTAGAGGGATAGACAGGCCAGGGATGCGAGTATGATGGGGCCGTGAGGCCTGCCCGGCAGCACTGCCGGCCACGGGAGGCGGGAGCAGGCGGTTCCGACGGCGCTGGTTTGGGCGGCTGGGGCAGGAAGGTCAGAGACTGAAGAAGCACGATTGCCGTTAGATTGACATCTAACGGTCTGACGCTGGTAGAGTCGATTGTTGACTAAGTTTCTTTTTTAAGAAACCTTGTGTGTGCATGAACTTAGTAGGCCCACAAGTCAGCCTCCAAATTTGTGGCAGACAACATAAAGCCCATTTGCTATTTTTTATAATTTGCAGCCCATTTGCTAATTCTTAAGTAATTTATTACAGCCCATTTTCTGCCCAGGAGCACGGTCAAAAAGTTCAACCTTATTTTGCATATTTCAGTGGAGTCCAAACTATTGTAATCCCGAGATGATAAACATTTTTTAAGAACTTATTGATTTGCCAAAAAAATTGTTTTGTTTTTGTAAGCAAATAAGACGTGGGACAATTGAGTTGGTTTAAAGGAAAACCAGTGGTAAAAAATTAGCGCTGGGTGGGAAAAAACAACAAAAATAAGGATGTAAATATGAAAAGGGAATTTTATGTGTTTTCAATATAATGATATGTGTATATGAACTAGTAAAACTATAGGTAGATATTAGAAAAAGGATGTAGGACATGCGTTTCAAGAGGAAAATAGAACTGGGCTGTGTGTTTGATTCAGTAAAAAAAGCTGCCTGCGGATGTTGTAAGACAAAATATAACTAATGCTGGCGGGCCAGAGGCCAGTAGATACCTGCTGGATCTTTCTGCCCCGTTGTCGTCATGGGCTGGGCCTGTTAAAAACAAAACCAACCCTGGGCAGTCTACAGCCCAGTTGAAACTTGCTCGACCTGAAAAAACAATATACGTGCAAGTACAGACTGATAACTGGGATGCAGCACGGATATTGTTTTTTTATAGTGATAATAAGTGCATGCACTTGTTTAAAAAAAATTGGAGAACCGGGAATTCGAATGACGGGTGCTTATGCTACCCATCAAATAAAAATCAGGTGCCTGAAAATTCGTTTCGAAACAAATGATTCAGCTTTATATCCACGCCGACCCTCGGCATGATGGTTGGAAGCAAATGCAAGTTCATACCAAAAGATCGTTAACAACAATACCAACTTGCGGACGACAAGGTAGTACAACTACCAATACCAAACTAATATATAATCTTTTTACTCCTGGCCCTAGTGTTCGTCCAGCAGAAAATCTTGCAGAGGACCAGTTCCCGCTCCTTCTCTTGCTCTAGGTCCCCGAGGTGGTACTGGTGCATCACCCAGTTGGTCCTCTGCTGGTCGAAGTTCTTGTTGGTGTGCAACAACAGAACCTTTTTTGCTGCCCGTCTGCCGGCCGTTGACCATCACCGGCAAGGTATTGCCGTTCTTATGCCACATCGCGTGCATGCCGCACTCCGACTGTATCTTGTGATGCGTCCACGTGTCCCTTCTGAACGCCCTGGAATTGCGCTGGAAGAAATGCTTCCTTAGGCCACTCAGTGTGATACCTGCAGTATTGTGGAATACAGGTTTTAGTGTACCTAGTTGGCATTTTCATAACATCTTTGGCATGTTGCAGTCACTTGTTTCACTTTTTATTAACTGTCAAATTGTAATTGCTTCACCAGGTCTGCGTCTAAAAGACAAAATAGAGCTATAAACAAAGGAATATGTTTGTGCAAGTAGACGACCGATCGGTGTCTTACCTGGAAGTTTCTCGGGTTGGGTGTAGCATATGCCATGCTCGCTGTCGATTGTTGGTATGAACAAATCGATGAGACACTGAAATCTCGCGTTGTCAGCACTCAGTTTGGCCTCAAGGTGCTCGATCAGCTCCTGATCCGTGGGATCGAACTTGACGCTAGCCGGCAGCACCGGCCAATCCTTCTTCGACTTGCATCGGTAATTCCAGTTATATGGTACTCAATGTATGATCAATCGACTGTTTTAAGTGAATGATGAAAGATTTCAACAGATAAGTGGTACTCTAGATCTGAAATCTAGAATACCCGATAACGCCGCCGGGATTCTTGTGTCACCTCACGCGCAGCATGTTGTCACGTCAATTCAATGTGTGGACATGATGAACAATTTGACCGACGTATACTAGTACTGCTACCGTACTACTTACTAGTCGTATTTAGTGTCACAATATATATATATATATATATATATATATATATATATATATATATATGGCTTTTGCACAGCATCTCCATCATCATTACCAGTACATCTTACGCAGGTGAGTTAGGATGCACTTGATCCCAGGAAGGTATCTATCCTTCCAACCAGAGGAGTGCTTCAAACTAACAACAGTACATAATATCCAACAAAAGAGGGTCGTGCTACAGCAGCAGAATACATGGCTCATTCTAGATATCAGCACGAATCAAGTTGTGCATATTTGTTGTTGGCATGAACCACATCGCCGCATGTCGGGTTTGCAAAAGCCATCCATCGCATGGAAGCTTGATGCCTTTCACACACTGAAGATTATCTGGCAACAAGCTGTGTCGACGAATCTCTAGATATGGTGATTCATGAAACCCATGGTATGATTTGTAAACACAGCCCCCCTCGCGAATGGAAGTTTCATAGCACAGTAATCATCGCCGGTGATATGATCGATGATTGGTTGGATGATCGGATAATTGAGCCCGAGGAACAAGGAGTGGTTGCCGAGGCTATAAACCCGCCTCCAGTTGAATACGCCTGGCCCAAGGGAGCTGGGATCTTTCTCGAACACGAAGCAGCCATAGCCATCAATGTCATGAATGCCCCATGCATTGTACTGCATGTGGTTTGATGTAATGGTTTGGTCAATTTGGTACGTGCGAATGAGCATCAAATGACCGCCGTCAGCTGAACGAGCGATCAACCACCACCCATCGGCTGGTATGATTCCAGGTCCTGGAATCATGAAGGCCAACACATTTGCGTCTGCTGCAACAATTCAAATTGGAGACCAAAAGGACAAAAATAAACAATCATGTTCAGAGTATTTGGGGAATTAAGATTATTATAACAGTGACACATATCATAGACAGAGAATTGTAATGCCGTGGTCATAATCATACCCCAAGTTAAAAAAATAAGCCAATGGCTTTCATATTCTAGCAACATGTCATGGTTCAAACATCATGTAACAATGAGAGGAAAACAGCTACGACAACGCCTACTCATATTCTACCATAGCATGTACTACTACTGTTCTCATATCAACTCTAAGCAATAACATGCGTTGTTATAAAAATCTTGTAAACGAGAGTAACATATAGCAATCATGATGTTATGCTCATAATATGTATTCTAACAATCATTAGATGCCAATTGTTCTCATATCAACTCTAACAATAACATGTGCAGTCCTAAAAATCTAGGAAATGAGAGGAACATATAGCAATGAAGTGTTTATAGACATGCTATCCATTCTAAATTTGTAACAAATGAACAGGCAGTCGTATTCATAAGGTAAAGATGAGATGAGATAGAACAATTACACGACGATAGAATCCACCAGTATAGGCAGCCAATCTATGCGTCGACCGCGTAAACGATGCCATCGTGCACTATAGCATCAGACAAAAATGTTGCCTCAATACGATTGATGATGAGCCATAACCATGTATGGCGACCAGATTGCAGATAGACTAATCGCATGTTGAACAAGGCAATGAGCTTGTAATCCATGTAGTCTTCTGATGGTGTGGGCGCTTCACAGATTACAACTTTCTGCAAACAGAGGTCGAGCCAAAAGCTTGACGCGTCTCGTGCATAGTAGGCAGGAGTGTCCGGTGGGCCGCGAGGCTCGATGGCAGCGGTATCCAACGATGGAAGGGTGATCTCTCGCTGGGTGTAGATATCCACGAGACGCCATGGACTACCGGTGTCGTGGATGAGGACGATCCAATTGGCCTTCATGCCCGCCCAGTAGTGGCCGCGCATGAAGGACAGGTGGACAGGTAGTGGTAGCATGTCTACGGGCACCACGACAACCTCCGTAGGATCGTCAAGTCAGTGTCTGGGCCACCTGCGAGGATCGGGCATCAGCAAGCAGGGTGTCTTGAAAAGAGCCGGCCGGTTGCAGACGAGTAGATGGTACAAAGACACCGAGCATGCGGCCAGACGGACGGTGGTAAGTAGGTCCATACGACTATAGATCTGCTCCAAGAGAACATCGGGGAGGGAATTCAAATCATGGCTCTGCGTGTCAGTCGGTTCTGCCATTGGGGTTTTCGGTGCCTACGAGCCAGCGGGGAAGTGGATTCGGGTGGGCGAGCGAAGAAGCTTATCCTCGTGTTTCCAAGCAGTGAGCGGGGGGATATGGTACGCGTGAGCTACCAAGGAAGATGGCGCGGGCGGGCGAGCAGTGAGCGGGGGTAAATGGTGTGCGGCCGACGATGGGGAAGAGAGGAGGAAGAAGAAGAGAGGAGGAAGAAGAGTATAAGACGGGGAAGAAAGTGCATTAAATCTCAATTCTACTAGTACTACTACCAGGATATACCGTCCTTTAGAGTGTAAATAGTTACACCGATGACATGTGGGTTTATCACAAGAGGGCCCATATGTCAGTTAATGGAGGACAGAGGTGCGTAGGCGTACTTGCGGAAGCGTGCTCTACTGGCAAACATGATGGCAGTACTTGGTAAGGATGATTTAGTAACAACAACACGCTGGTTCAGCTTATTAATTACGTGTCCCATCTGCTGCAGCGTGTATTGTCACTTCACTGCGAAGACTAGTTGAATAATTCTCTTTGACCGAGATGGGGAATAATGGATTGCGAGGACTTCCTTTCTACAATATCCCTATGCCTCTACGCTCACTTCACTCATTTTGCTCCGTACCTAGTCACTTGTTGAAATCTGTAGAAAGAGAAATAATCCGTATTTGGGAACAGAGGGAGGCTTTTACTCCGTACTATTTGGGAACAGAGGGACTATCACCATATGGAGAGAACAGAGGAAGCTTGAAATATGAACATGTCAATGGGAGGGAGTAAGCCCCATGCATGCTTGCATGCATGCATGCAACATGCAACACTCACACGTACACATGGACGCATGCAACACTCACGTACCCATGCGGCACACAGCACACGACGCAACACACACGCTCATGCTCAAGTGCTCAACCTACTCCCTACATCCGTGAAAGACTGTACATTTAAAGATTTACACATTGACCAAGGCATAATTAACGCCCAAAAGTAGCAGACTTATGTGTGCATGCGACCATTGAGATAAGAAGATTAAATGAAGGCTGTTGCATGCTGTAATTAAGGATAGACATGTAGGTGTAGCCTATACCTACATCACAAGTTGGTGCATTAGTCAATCAATATCAATTTAGATTAAAGGCTAAATGCATTGGAAGTGTAGATGTACATCATGTACTACACTCTTTGTTTTATAGCCGATGTACACTCTTTGTTGGAAGACCGAGGGAGGACACGTGCATGCACTCACACACACAGCCAGGGCGGTTCGGGCGCAAGGGTTGGACTCGTGACGCGCCTGCGTAAAGTTTTGTTTAACTGATTTCTTTGCTCTGCCAACTGACAGGTGGGACCTAGAAACCAGGTGACAATTTAACCAGTCAACAAAGTGCCATGTCGACTATGTGGCCGGTCAGTAGGGTGCAATACGGTGCTCTGCGATGAGCTAGTGATCATATAATCGACTTAAAACTATATATAGTCACCGTAAAGAGCATATTGTTACATACGTTGACTGCCAGTGTATTTTTCTCGTTTCAAATTAAGCCATATTAATCGGAAAGGATGCAGTATGGACTACTACTAGTACTATTACTGCTTTGATGTGTCCCGTCAACTCGCCGAACGAGGAGAAGCTTGCTTACTACGCCTCTCCCTCTCCCACGCGCGCGGTGGTTTGCAGGATGAGGAGAGGGTTTTGACTACAGTGCCATGTCCCTCTCCCTCTCCCTCTCCCTCGCCCTCGCCCTCACGGTGGACGTGCAGCAGTTCAATCGGTGTCAGATTGCCAGAAGCATATTGTACTGTAGTATCTTCATTGTTGGACCTTCCGAAGAGGCGAAGAGCCAAGTGCAAGGTTCTCACGAGTACGAACTGTTGAACCTCCCGAAGAGGCAAAGAGCCAAGCGCAAGGTTTTATAGGAGTTGTCGTCCTAGTAGGACTGTACTACAACTATAGCGAACGATGCTACTGTATGATGCCGCCACATCACGTATATCCAAAGCTGTGGCACCTTTTTTTCTCAAAGAGCATGTTGGAGCCAATGCAACAACCACACAAGTTGCACGTACACATAACACTTTTACTAGTAATAAATTCTAAAGGACAAATGCCAGTATGCCACACAAGTTCATCTCCAATTCATGTGATAAATTTGTGCACGACTAGTCTACATATATTCACAACGCTACCGTTCACAATTACCGTACTCCACTTACATGTTATAGATGGGCTACATGCATGTCCTCCTCCAGGTTCCAGTCCCAGGTGTTCTTCATGGATGGCACGATCCATAGCGGTGGGCAACGGGAATCATTGTCGTAGCTTTCTAGTCCGGTTCCACACGATGGAGACTCATCCAAGCTGAAGCAGCATAAATCAGGGATAGCGTGTCCCAGCATGTCGTTCATCCGGCGGTGCGCACTAAAGACACAACCATGCTTCATGAACGGCAGGCCTTCTGTGTCGTGCATGGAAGGTGGCATCCGCTTCACAATGGGGTAGCTGTTCCCGATGAAAAGCGAGTACTCTCCAAGAGTGTTCCTCGGCACCCACGTAGCATCACGGGGGTCGAACTCGGCGGCGTTCATCTGGTACACGCGGCATCCCAGATCTGGACACATGGTGACTTACATAGTCAAGGTCCATGCATCATAATGTTGTGCTCAAATATGGTGGTCAGTAATACTGTGCAGCAAATAGTACTACTCCGGTATAGAGGAAGTAAAATAATCAGCTTATTATATATAGCCACTCTTGGCTACATGGTTGAGATAGTAAGACATGGAAAAACAAAAATGGTGGCAGCTAGTGGGTTCAAGTCTTCAAGGGCCTAGCTAGCTATACGCATCCTCCAAGGTAAAAAGTACTCCTACTAGTACTACTAAGTATACTACTAGTACAACAATGAAAGAGAAGGCGAGAGGGTTAAATAATGGAATACCTGGGTAGATGGTGACGGTCCGATCGTGGTAGATTGTGTGACCATGTTGCACATCAGTGGTACCATGGGCAATGACTGCTAAGATAGTTGATCCCAATATGCCAAAGTCAGCTACAAGGTTCTAGGTTAGACCGAATCGTGGATGCAAATGCACATCCAGGATCGGCGATCTTATTTTGATCAGGGGATGACTGGTCCCTGCAAAATAATGGAGTACCGTTAGGGATGCAAATGATGGTTTGTGCATTCCATTTGTAATGTCCCATACCGTAGGATGGAAACTAGATGAAACAAGTCCCCTGACTTGTCACCGCGAAGATGCGGCCTAGATGGCGCACGACGTCTTCGAACGTGTAGGGGTACAAATCTGCCGCCGCCAACATGCGCCAGCCTATGCCGTTACTGCGTCTTGCATTGATGGCAATCCTTATGCCGAACACCGCGATGAGATAGTAATCGTTGTAGCCGTGTCGCTTTGTTGGCGGGTCCGCAATTGCTATCTTGTTCAATCTCATGTAGGCATCATCATACGTATTCAAGCCCAGCCAGTCCGGAAGCCCGATCCCAATGGTGGAGAAAGGGGTCTACCGGAACTGCCGCACTGCTGTGGATGTTGTGCAAAATGATGGTGGTATCCGACCGGAGGTATGCAAGCCAATCTTCGTTGGCACCGACCCAGACCTATATATAAGCGGTGGGCAGCGGAGAAATTACGGGTTGGAAATGGAATAACTAAGTACTACATAATCAAACTCCATTACTGACCTGCTTATTGGACAAAATCCGACTACCTCTCAACGTCGGCAACTCTAGCGGAGTCAAAGTGCAACCATGGCCAGGGAGCGGTGGACTGTTCGAAGGATTGTCCCATAGAAGAACATTCTCCTCGAGGACGCATGGAAGACCAACAAGCATGGCCTTTTCCCAAGCATGTTTAAGCAGTGTCTTGAAAAAGTTGGTGCAGGAAGCACTGAGTCTTGCGGCGGTGAGGACGTCGGAGCGGCGTGCGATTTCTCCCAGAGGATCATCATCCAAGGTCTCCCAGCACCGACGAGGAGGAGAACCGCCTGGCGAATCCATGGGAGCAGCGACAAACTGCCTGCTCTTTGGGGGGAGGGGAACTGGCGAGGAGGAGATAAGAGCGTAGTAACCACAGGGCCTCGTCCCTTCCAACTGTAGATCGTTCCTCAGCGAAGGGGTGAGGCTATTATTTACTACTAGTACTAGCATTACGGAACGTTATGGGATTGCATTATACTGTAAATAATAGCACTAGTAAGAAATTTTTGGCACTAGGTAGTAGTTTTTGGCGTGGATTAAGAAATTTTGGGTATGTTTTTGCCATTTTTTGTACACGCCAACTAGTGTCAAAAAACGTCTTACATTATGTGACGGAGGAGTACGTACTCATACTGTAGCAGTACTAGTACTACCTCCGACCGGGTTTATTGGTCCCCATTGTATTTTGTGCGGAATTTTGACCATAGATTAAACTAATAAAATGTTCATGCATGTCACTAAACATTATATTTTTGAAATCTATGTTCAAATAAGAATCCAATGAGATAATTTTTCTTGACATGCATTAGCATTTTGTTAGTTAAATCTTTAGTCAAAATTTGGCACAAACTACAAAGGGGACCTATAAACAAGGACGGAGGTAGTACTACTTTTCTCAACTAGTAGTGCGATGTACTGTACTTCTAGTCTAGTCTAGTATAGTGCACCAGTTTTGAACTCTTGAATCTCAGGGCCAAGAGCTAAAGTTGGAAGTGGAGGGTATTACTGTTCTCTAGAACCATCGTTGTACTATCAATGCAGGGGAAGTACACCTGCGTAGTGGCCTAGTGGGTACTCTCGGTGCTCTATTCAGCTGCTCCTCTCACGTAGTTGGCCTACTCAGCTGCTCGTCTCACGCACACACTAGCAGCCTGTTTATCAGCGATGGTTACTGTGGGGGCATAACATTTGAGTTATTTGATACAACGAGACTAGGCTTTTCGCTTCCATTTGTGTATGTGTAATGGATCTCGTCGAACTTTGTTAGTAGTTCCTTCTTTATGAATGAGCTGAAGCAAAGCTTTTGCCTTTGTTTAAAAAAACACGTCAAGAGGAATTTCTTTTATAGTAGAGCCGATAATAGAGTGAAGTCCATGCGTGCAACGCCACAAGCTATAGAGTAGTAGTAGAGCACTTTACGTACAGAGCCATATTGCACATTTCCCAATGCCCCGCCAGGTTTTCCAGCTCCTCGGGCTTAATTGGGAGGTGCTAGTTTAAATATGCTACTAGATGATGAGGAAGCTGCAAGCGAGGTGCGGCTAGGGCGAGCACGCGAGCCACGGGATGCTGGGAAGGAAAACCCGTTCACGTGGCTAGGCTGTCCAGCGCACCCAGATTGTGGGGCCGCACGTCCGTTTGACTTCAAAACTCAACCTACTCGTGTAAAATATTGGCTCGCAACGAAGTGTAGTAGTTCTATTTAAAAAAAGGTCGCCGTGCGTTCGGCCGGGATCAAACCCACAAAACGAGGTATACACTCCCGTGACCACTAGTAGTACTCATTGGAGTACAACACATCGTAGAATCGCCTTTTGTCGCTAGTAGTACGTACATTGTTCCTTACAAGAAACCCCTAATAATGCAAGAAACCACTAAAATGCCAAGAAACTACTACCACTTGCATACGTAGCAGACTTAAGATAAGACTACCTTATCAACCATTGTACATGCTCTTACCAACAAAAATCCTCGAGTGACCTCCTACCTCCGGCCCGTCCACCTAGTCATCCTCGGCAATGGGACGCAGCTACCGCCACCGGCAGAAGGCGAGGTCAAAACGGCCGGCGGTGCGGAGCCCATGTTGCGGCAGCCCGGATGCCAGCTCCGTCCGGTGCTCGCGGCCGCTAGCTAGCCAAGATAGCTCCGTCCAGCTGCTTGTCTGCAAGGTTTGCTAGCTAGATTGGCACGGCAGCGCGGCGGCTTGCTCGCGCGCGCCACGCTCAGGCCAGCCATCTGGCTCGAGCGAAGGCCAGCGCGGCGGCTTGCTCGCTCGTGAGTCACGCTTGGGCCAGCCTGCCAACCCATGCGGAGGCCAGCACAACGTCCGGCCCGTCCGGCGGAGCGGCGGCCAACTCGCTCATCACCGGCGCCACTGACGAACACGCATCAGTACTATTTGAAGTAATGTTCAGGAAAAACAATGATTTGAGGGGGAATAACAGGATAGAAGGTCAGATGTGCGTCCCTCGTGTCAACGATCAAACAAAACGTCTTGGTTTAAGCTGCCTCGTCAGCACAGACGTGTGGGCCAACCCTGTCATAAATGGGTTTAAATGAACCTAATCGGCAGGAGTACTAGGTAGTAGTTTTTGACGTGGATTAAGAAATTTTGGGTATGTTTTTGCTATTTTTTGTACAATAGATTCTTCCTAGGGCTGGTTGAAAGTGGTAATTTTTTGTTAAATACTCTACATATTGTAAGTAGGAGTGAAAGTTAAGCTTTGGAAGCCAATAAGCAAGGCTAGTTACATAGTGCATATGTGTACATCATTGAAAGTAAATATCAACCATGAGTGACTAATATCTTGATGGAAAACTCGAAACTATGGAATACTAGGAAAAAATGCATGGTTGGAAATACTAGCAATGTTCATGTCCGTTGCAACGAATCATAATTAGAATAATACTTATTCACAAACTTAGTACAAAACACTCTAATTTTGATAATACATATGTCACTAGAGATATATTATGTTTCAATTAGAATATATTCCTCGGGCTATTTTGGTGAGGTCAGAGAGGGATGTGGTTGGTTTTAAGATACTAATTATGGGTTTTTCTGCAAATTGGTAGACAAATGGGATGTTGGTGAGAAAAGGCAACAACTTACGTCACAATCGTTAGATGTAGACACATCAGCATCACCAACGTAGTCTTGTGTAGGAGTACTAGCAAGATCCGTGCATTGCACGGAACATCAAGATGCATTTTTTATAAAACACTTGTTGTGATTGACCCTTGCGGGAGTAATCCCATGTGTAAAAACTAATAATATCTCGAGAAATATGAGATAAGGTGAAGAAGAGTGGGGTGTGGTGGTGGTTGGTGGTCGGACTGAGCGGAGGCATGGGGATTGACGACGCTGGCAGCGGCCACCAGGCCAGTTTGTTCCAGAGGCTTCCTTTCTTAATTGCTCAGCAATGAGGTTTTTTGGAGATAAGGATGAACGAGGGAAGGCCTTGTCTGCAAATGTGGAGAGGGGTGCGGGTATATTTTAGTTTAATTTCCATCCATCAGATATAGATCGGACGGTCTATATTGCAAGATGGCACACGTACCATCATCACCAACTCGGTTTTTTATAAGAGAAGAAATATAAGTACGGAGATACAAACGTATTATTGATACATGCTTCCGTAAACTAGCATCTACATTCTATTCAATGCCTCGGCATGTGGGGCCTTAGCACAATGACCTCTCGACTGTGTAAAACAAAGATTTTTCCCGTCGCCAACAAAGGAGGGGTGACGGCGACACGCTTTTTGGCTTGCTCTAGTCCTAGTAGTCATACTAGGTGGTCTAAGCACGTGTAGATTTATTCTTTTTCACGTCTCGTGTTCGCCGTACTACCACGACTATTGATGAATAGACGGTAAGTTATTCACGGGGAAACCCTTGTTGAGCGT